>NC_142374.1:905000-1027500 GCF_059441005.1 Hippichthys cyanospilos | reverse complement strand
GTGCTTCCCAGCCTGCTCCTACAGCATGTGTTATGTGTGGTGTGGACAACTCACCTATCATTGAGATTGCTTATCTGTCAGTGATGTGTATGTCGCAATGCCTTGTCTCCCCACAAAAATTTGGTGACTAGTCAAGTTCCACTCATCGCCTTTGATTGTTGGAAATGCTTCCTAATAATTCAATCATTGTTGCAGGCATACAACAGGGTGAGAGAGAGAGAGTCGGCTGAGGCAGGAGGAGAACAAGTCGATTCAGGGTTTTCACTGCAGGAAAGTCAAGTAGACACTCCCTCCCTCCTTTAGTTCATGTCATGGTCCTGGCCATCTTTAGGCTGGGGTGACAAGTGAAGAACACGCCTCTCTGGACGTGATCCGTCAGTCCTTCTGAGCTGTGGTAGATGGCTGCTTGTGTCTTTGTTCATAGGTCTTGCCACATGCAATGAATAGGTGTTTGATTTTCAGTCAACAGTGGGTGAGAGTTTGTCCAGCAATAGAAGTCATTTTGTGGTGTGGAGACAGGCAGAGTTGTAGGAAGACCAACAAAACCCATCTTTGGCCAAGTCATCGTCATCTGCATAGAGGTGGCTGATGACCGCCTGCTGGTGTGGCTTGCTCAGTTGTTGCTGTCGCCAGGGTGCAGGGTCATGCTGCCCAAGTCCTTGCCTCATGGAGGTTGTCTTCCTCTGTCTCCCCTCTGGGGAGGAGGGCCCTGGTGCTGGCTTTGTTCTGGCCAAGTAAATGTGCACTGTCTCCACCGATGGTCCATACCGTCACACCTGAAGCAGCCTTAATTTGGAGCTTGGCGAGAGCCGCCTTTACCTCCGTTGGTTTTCCCCCTTCCACGACACGCCCTTCTGCCTCTCGCAGCCGTCCCTCACCCATCCACCTCCGTTGATCTGCCACCCCCTTTTTGGCCTTTGTGTCCTTTGCTTTTTTCCGTGCTCGTGCTAATTTAAATCTTCGAAGCCGTTCCTGCATTCCTTTAACTGCCTCATCAGATTTGTTCTGCCTGTGAACATACATTTTTACGTAGTGAGTCACATGTTGATTAAAATAACCCTCATTACCTTCCAGAAGATCAGGGTCTTCAGAAAGCTTCTCCCTGACCTCCATGCAAAGGGTGTCTAGATGCACATGTCTACAAATCACGCAAGGTGGCTTGTCGCAAGATGGATGTGAACCGGTCTTATCTGTCCACACGGGCAGGTAGGCACTGAGGTGTGAAGCGGGATCCATGGTGGGTTTCAAGTCTGGAAGTTTTGCTACGGCTGACGCGGAAGAAGGAAAGAGATCCTGGAGCACAGCAAACAGTCGCATGGTGAAAGGACCAAACAACCAATTGGGTTCAACCATATTAAGGCCGGAACGCCTCAGGACTTCGTCAGATTGGTGAATTGAGGAACAACATGCCTGGATTAATCTTATCATGTCACCGCAAGCCAAATTCATACCATCAGTGGCCGCCCATTAATGCGGGGAGCCTCTTCTGCAAAAAATCTAAATTTTTCAACGTCATTTCTTGATAAACTAACCCACGAGGGGCTGGTATCATGGGGTGATTTCCCATTGTTTGAGTATATCTATCAGATGGTCTAGTTTGAAATCCAGATTGTGGTCTGATCTGACTCTTTTCATAATTAGGGGTCAACCAGTTGTTGTCATTTGTTGCTTGGCTTCTCCAGTCATCATCTGTTGAGTGCGCGCATCGCATGTATGTGGCAAGAGGTGAGGAGTCAGTTAGTCGGGGGTGTGTGAAATCAAACAATGGTCTGTCCCCTGTCTCAATGTCTGTGTCTACCCCATCCCGCTGCTGCGTGCGATCTTTTGCCGTACTGGCTCTTAGTTCGTCCTCTAAGGACAACCACTCTGGACCTTGGGATGCACATTGTCCACAGTTCGCCTGTCTAACTGCTCTGTCAAGTTGTATGTCTTTGGGTTGGGGGATTGTCTGGTCAGTCACCATAATTCCCTGTCGATTTGCCACGACTATGTCTTCCCTTACAAGTTTCTGTTGGTCAGTCATTCCAGTATTGGTAGTCCCTACAAAAATTCCTTCCCCACCCAGTTCGTAAACTGAGGCTTGTAAAGCTACTCTTTGACCATTAGATGCAGTTTGGGATGGCTCAGCGTGCAGTGGTCCTGCCCTGTTTTGCAACCCCCGATGGCGGGTCAAACTGACCCTCTATTTCCTCCTGACCAGCAGCCGCAACTTTTCATACTCCTTTATTTCTCTGGTTAAATTTCTCCTCTTTATCCATCCACTTGCCTCTATCTTCTCCCTAAACTTTTTTCTACAGCAATAACTTCCCTTTCTCCCATTTGAAAAGTCTTAGCCGAATGTGCAAATGTATATTCATCTCTATTAACCTTTTTATCCTCCTTCCATCTCACCCACACTTTTTTACTCGGCTTGTTTAACTTTTTGCTTCTTCTTTTCCACACATGCCAACAACTGACTTTCTAGTTCCCTCCATAACTCATCCATTGTTTTATGGCTTTTTCCACCATAACTTTCACAACCAAATTTACAATTTTTATTTTTACAATTTTCTGCATCCCTTTCTTCCTCCGAATTCACTGGTGGCATACTCATCTGCCGAACTAGTAGTCAATTAAGTCCCTGTCCGTTTTTGAGGGTCCCAAAATCCCCAACGTATACGGCAACGTTGCAATGCCCCCCCCCCCCCCCCCCCCGCGTCCGGGGGCAGCGTCAGCCACGACGAGACACAAGCCTTTGTTACTAAACTAAACACCGATCCGTGCCCTCTAACTGTTACCACGGTTGAATTAATCGGGTTGTGTCCTTTGTTACCACGGTTAAACTAAACACCGATCCGTGCCCTCTAACTCTTACCATGGTTGAATTAATCCGGCCGTGTCCTTTGTTACCACGGTTAAACTAAACACCAAATGAAATTACAGTACTTACAGAGACATCACCATATCTTCAGTCTCCCAAACTTTAGAATACTCAATCCAGAAGAATTCGGAAATACAACAAGTTTCTGCCTATCTTTCTTTTGGTGCACCAGGGAGACCAAAGTTCGGCAAAATCTCTGCCCACTCCTCTGTCTTTTCAACCTGATCTTCCAAGAATCACGTCAGGGTAACCATCCTGAATGAATCTAGAAAAAGCTTCTTGCTTTAAACTAGTTCCTAGCGTGTTCTTTCCCCATACCATCCCTTACTTCTCCACAACATAGTGAAACAATTGATTTAAGTCACAGGACAGGCCAGTCCTGCCACAGGTCGAGCAGAAAATGGCAACGTTTCACCTCCACATTCAGTTCTTATACCCTTTCGAGGCATGTAGTCCCAGTGTGGAATGCAAGTGTGTGTGCGTGCACGTGCGTGTGTGCGTGCGTGGGGGTCTGTTTGCGTGGGGATGGTGTTTTCAAAAGTCTTTGTTCTGCCAGCCATTCTTTGAAGCGGGAGGAAGTCTGAGCACCATAAACCCTGACTGATATCTTCTCTTGAAGGCCACACCTAGCCTTTTGTTCCTGGTGTAATGTTGGTCGGGGGATGCCATCTGTTCCTTTTGGAGGTGCCGACTTGTCTTAATTTCTCCTGGGCCAAGACTATATCTGCTTTATACTGACATTACGTCGTTTCAATCTTTATTAGAATAACACAGTTCCATGTACACACTATTTTATTGATATATTGCATTTGAAAAATATGAATTTCCTTCAGGGTCTTGTCCACGAGTGAGATCAGGATGGAGTGGGAGCTACAACCAGATCGGTGTATTGCCTGCTGTGATGCGGACTCTATTGGTCTGTCATTGTGTTGAAGTATCTGAGCCCATACGCGAAGTTCTCTATTTACTGGTTAATCTGCGTTGTTACCCTCACCTAAGGTCACGAGCTTTAGGTTGTGATTGAAAGAATGAGATACAAGCAGCCAAAATGATTTTCCTCTGCAGGGGGTTCGGGCTCACCCTTAAAGGTACAGTGAGAAGTTTGGTCATAGGGGCTCAGAGTCGAGTTGCTGCTCCTCCACATTGAGAGGATCCAGCTTGGGTGGCTTGGACGTCCAGTTAGGATGCCTCCCTCATGAGCTGTTCCATCCACATTGAGGAGGTCCGGGGACAACACAAGACGGGATGAAGAGATTATGCATGTGTCCAAATTAAGAAGCTGAAGCCTCCAAAGGACAGATTTGAGGTTGGGTCCGTTGAACACGCACGATGCTCCTCGTGATGCAGCCTTCTTGGACTGCATGAACCGTTACAAATTTGGACAGACTTACTAGCTGTGCACAAACTAAACGGCTACATTCTCCGTTTCTCGGGAGAGGTAGGATAGTCTGGGCTTTCGCGCTAAAGTCGCATCCACTCGTGATTGACCCCTACATAAGTTGTAGAGGACACATAGTGTCGAGATAGCCAGATGGCTAACCTCAAAACCTCACTATCATTACTTAAATATTTATTTTTATAATTTTTCACATTTTTAATTTACAAATTATAGAAACCAAGGAACATTTATAAATGTATAGTTTGTGATTTTGTTTATAAAAATATTAATTGAAAAAAAAATAATTTCAATGAACTGAGACATTAATTACAAGCATATCAAGGAAAGTTGAGCCACACAAAAGAAGAATAAACTGGCCTGCTTTTGTAAAATCCTTGTGTGAATTCATGCAAGACCAGTATTTCTCAAATAGTGGGGGGGCACGAGGCAATGTCGGGGTGTGTGGATGACCTCAGGGAAAACGATATGTATTTGCTGTATAAAGTGTAATTGTGATAAGGTATAGATTGGCTTGTTTTTTTTTTCATGCACTTGTTTTTTACTGCGTAGACCAGACATGTCAAAAGTCCGGCCCGGTGGCCAAATGCGGCCATGGTCAATTTCCATCCGGCCGGCAGCCTCCGTCATAAAATCAATAACATCTGGCCCACATGGAGATTGAATACATTGGGCAGCAGCGCTGTTACCTGCGTGTGTTAAATGCTGTCATCTATAGGCTCAATTAGGAACAGCAAATTAAAATATGAGTAATTGACTGTATGAGCCCCTAATTTTCTACAATGGCGACAATCAACAAAAGGAGGAAAGTTGAGCTGCAGTGTGATGCAGTGAGCTACTGTCAGCACCAGCAGCTTCATATCGCCAACTTTTACTGAAAGCTGGATAAGGATAAGTTTCCGAGAGATTCGAGTATTTGGTAAGAAAATGCTAAGCTTGTTCGGTTCGACGTACTTGTGTGAGAAGACATTCTCGGTTATGAACTTCAATTAAGAGCCGTGTGAGGACACTGCTATCGGACTCTCACTTACAAGACATCTTGCACATCCATACCCCTGCCATACAGCCACACCTGGCCTTTGTCCTGCACTCCAGATCTCAGTTTCACGCACTCCAGATCTCAGTTTCACCCATCACACTCATGCGGACAAGTCATTTTTCATTTACGATAAGTCAGATTATTTTTTTTTTTTAAGTTTTCACTCCAGAATAATAACCATTTAAAAATCCAATCAACATTTATAGTTACTAATTTGATATTTTAAATGAGCCCTGCACTTGTTGATATGACTATTACTTGTGCATTTCTCTCTTACTGTGTTTAAAAATTCTATAAATATTACACTGCCATGGTGAGATATTTTTTTTAATGTTTCAAATGTAATTTGCACCCAAGAGTACAATTACTTCTGTTCAACTGTTACAAAAAAGTTAATGAAAGTGTTAAAAGAAGTGAAAAGTGAAAGTTAAGTGAATATTCAATTTCAATATTTAATGTCAATTCAATTTTGATATGCATGTTTCAAATTAACCAGAACACATGCTTAAGATAGCTGAAATGAAAGTAAAAAAGCAAATGTTAAACACGGCTCGCTGAAATGTATTTAAATTAATTGCTGTTATATGTAAAGAGCGCCTGCCAAGGTTGGCCCCCCTACATTTTTAACATTTTAACATTTACACCAAATTTGGCCCACTTTGCAAAAAGTTTGGACACCCCTGGCTTAGACAAACCTTTAACCTATATAAATGCTACAAAAAAAGGAGTTAATACTTGTTTATAGTTTCATTTTTATTGCTTCTTCCTTCTGTCAATGCTGAAAAGGATACATTTTTAGGTGTTATTTTACAATTTTTTTGCGAAATGTTTTCTCTCTCCTGGGGGCTTTGCAAAATATAATTGAGAAGCACTGTACTACGCTCACCTGCAAAGTCAATTTCTTAATTGTTGCAATCTTAACTTTGTCTTCTTTATTTTTTGCAGGCTGGCTGCGCTGCGGAACTGAAAGGTGACTAGACTCATGGCTGTGTGAAAAAAAAAAGGTGGTGGTGGCGGTGTTGATAGTTTTGTATATTTATACTGGTGTTCCGACAGGAAGCGAGTGTATCCCCTTCACCTTTCTTTGTCCTGGCCTAAAGATTATGTGCCCTCTTCCTTGTATACCTACTGATTTGGGTTTTACTTAAATGTATGATGACAACAGCAAAGATTTATAGTTTGATTTGCAATCAGTATCGCCTTTATTGTGACTGTATCACTTCAATGAAATTAGAGGTGCTATATATATATATATATATATATATATATATATATATATATATATATATATATATATATATATATATATATATATATATATATATATTGCTGGCCTCCATATTTCACAAATTGCATACCATACAATACACCAGTGGACAATCCTTGTTATGCTTCAGTGAGTCATGTTTGATTTTATATGTTGTTAATTAATGCATGTACATGATGTACACCCGCTGCGTTAAGTACCATTTTCTAGATTAAAGTGCTCCAAAGTGCCTGAAGAAATAACTGAGGACTGCTCTCTATTTGTCAGTTAGGAAGAGATGTTTTGCCAACAGCACCAAAAACTGATGACGGCTTATTCTTGGTGTCATACAGTTAGGGTTGGGCATCGTTAGGTAGATTCCAGTTCTGATTCGGGTTTTTTCCATTCGATTCCGGTTCCAAACAATTCTCGATTCCGCTTTAAAAAGAAAAAAAAAAAAAGTATGAGCGGCCGAAGTGAGTTTCACCCACAGGGCTCTCCCTCAGAGATAGGGTGAGAAGGCCAGTCATCAGGGAGGTGCTCAAAGTCATGTTGCTGTTGCTCCGCGTTGAGAGGAGCCAGTTGAAGTGACTCTTGGATTTGGTTAATATGCCTCTGGACGCCTCCTCAAGGAGGTGTACCAGGCATGTCCCACCAAGAGGAGGCGCTGGCGACGAACCACGACATGCTGGATAGCCTATGTCTCTCGGCTGGCCTGTGAATGTCTGCTCATCTTCCTGGGGCAGCTGGATTAAGTGGCTGGGAAGAGGGAAGTCAGGGCTTCCCTGCAAAAAGCCACTGCAACCTGACCCCGGGTGTGCCGTAGATAATTACTGTAATTAATTAATGGATGGTTCGAAGCTCATAAGCTAACCAGTTTTTTTTTTTTTTTTTTTTTTTTTTTTTTTACAAATCAAACTTGTTTCATAAACTTTTTACTAGTTGTTAAATTGATTGAGTTACTCAAAGAACACTTTTATTAAACCGGTAGCTATAATATTATTATTGTGAAAGCTTTATTTTTGAAAACATTAGGAAAATATATACTGCCCAACCTAAAGAATGCTACTGTTCATGAAATGTACAAGTGCATGTGAACGCATCATATGTCTTGTCCTCACATGAGCAGCGACATGCCATATCATACAATGACAGCTAACTCATGAGTGGTTTCTGAGAGTCCTTAATCAGCATTTGAATTTGATTCTTTAATGGCGGCATTTTTAATGTTGGTAGAGACTTGATGTGATGGCAATGATTTGGGATAAAGACGTAGAGAACAATGTGAAGCTAATCTGAACACAACTTAAAAATTAAATCTTGGTATAGTTATTGCTTAAACTTGCATGTATTATTTGGTATACTGTATGTACTTTGAAGTTAACATAGTGTGTCAGTGGTGTTACGTTGTTGTTATATTAGTGGGCGTCAAATAAACGTAAACGTAGTAATAGAAAATTAAAAATAAAATCCTTGCATCCTTTTTTTAAAGTGACACTGTAATATTTAGACCATTTTTCCATTAAAATGAATACCGTAATTTAAATCATTATAAATTTTAAAAAGTTTTAAATAAATGTGTTCTTTACGATGAACAGTATGTTTTAAATGTGATCGTAGGTCTAGTAATCATAAAATTATATAACATGGGGGGTGGCACTCCGGAGGTCGCCATGTCTTTTAAAGCTACAAACAGCATGAGGAGGAGTGTTTATTGCTACCTTTACCATAATGCCCCTAAAGCTCCCACAGGCGCATGCAAAAAATTACACATACTCCCTTTAAGTACCCACAATACTCAAGAACTTCGGGTCCGAATCCGCAACAGTTGCCGGATCAGGGCGGGCAAGATCACCAAGCCCAGCAGACTGCTGCCACAGCTGGCCCTGGTGGGCGCTGTTACCAGGGAGATCCGCTTTTTGTCATAGACTCTACCTGCCCTGCTCCCACCAGTGATGAATGCACGGCAGAGCTAGTTTCCGCTTTCTGCTTCTCTTAGTGGGCCCGCTCTATACTTGGCACAGGCGTTGGGAATACGCCCGGTGGAGAGGAGGACGATCTGGAGAACAGGCAAGTGATGAAGAGATTATGTAATTATTTTCCCTAATTGGGATTTTTGAGTTTTTCCTTCCCCTTCTGGGAACTTTGACAGGGGATGCTGTTGTGTACCTTACACCGAAAAGATATGTCTGTATGACTTCTTCTTTCGAAAGTAGTCTCAACATGACCTCTTTTCATCTGTGAAGCCCTTTGAGACTTCGGTGATTTAGGGCTATATAGATAAAATTTGATTGATTGATTGATTGAAGAGCACTGGCGTATACGGGCGGATTCACAAGCAGAGCGAGGCTCTATGCTGCGTACGCACAGTCTTCCTTCCATCATGCTTCTTCCACCCAACTAAGTAGGAATCCATATTTAGCACCGACATATTAAAATCTGAACAGTTCTGGGAGAGCCAGAATTATAGTCCCAGGTTCACTCAATTCCCAATTTTCTGTGCCCAACTCTATATTTAGTCGATGGACATGCATTTTATCAATTTATTTTTGCATTGAACATACGTTCTTATTTTTTCTGTGACTATCCCCAAATATCTCACTTGTATTTTGTAGGTGTAACACCCAGGAACAAGGAGGTTAATGTATGATTTGAACAAATGATACACCTGTAACCATAAAGGTCATGGTGCAATAGAATGAAAAGTATTTCCTGAGACCTCTACAACCCCATTACAAAGCATAACTGTCATTATACAGTAAAATGAGCACATACTAGGTATACAGCTATTTAATCACTTAATACAATTCTGAATGTGTCCTCTGCGGTTTAAATTACTTGTGGTCACATCTATGGGTGTTTCGGGAGCCATGACTGACAGAAGTTACACTGCCTTTTCACAGTATGTTAGCGCCTTCTGTGTAAGTTTAAGGCACTCGCTGACTACTTTGTCAAAATCTCCTGCTCCTCCCATTCACAAGAGTAGACCGCATAGCGCCCTGGGAATTGAGCTGTATTTATGGTGTAGCCTGCTCTCTGGCCTTAATAATGTCACTTCCGGTACCTCTAGTGGTAAACAGGGTGGCACATGCTTCATAAGGTTTGGAAACACTCGTAATGCGTAATTAAAATCTAGGCTTTAATTGAACTATGACAAATTTCTAGAAATTACACGTTGTTTTTATTGTTAAGAGACCTGAAGAAAATGTGTGCACCATGACTTTTAAGTGACATTTTAGTTGAGCATTGTATTTAAGGGCACCTGAATGTTTTATACGTGTAGTTAACAGAAGTTTGCTTTGACTGTTTTTTTTTTTTCTTGGTCATGGCTCTTTATTTTTTCAAATAATTCTTCCTTTGAAATTTACAAGAGCAGACAACAGAATAGAAATCAGGCTTTGACCTGTAACTGAACAGCTTCACTTGTGGCCTCTGTTTTCTGTGTTTCATTTGTGCATTTTTACAAAGGGGTGTTATTTATGCTGTCCTCTTTGCAGCACTTATGTTTATCTTACAAAAATAAAACATGTTTTTTTTTAAGCACAGACTTCAATTTAAATTCAATGTTTGGTATGTTGACTGCTGACATTGATGGTTAGTTAATGGATAGTTAATCATATATGTTCCTTGCATTTAACCTTCACTACCTTTATTTTTTGTAGCGCCGGCCCACGCTCCACTAAACTAGCATGCTTTGCAGAAGCACTCAATAGCCATTTCAAATTATCTGTATGGTCACATGCGATGAATAGGTGTTTGATTTTCAGTCAACACCAAGCGGTGGGTGAGAGTTTGTCCAGCAATAGAAGTCATTTTGTGGTGTGGATACAGGAAGAGTTGTGGGAAGACCAACAAAACCCATCTTTGGCCCAGTTATCGTCATCTGCAGAGAGGTGGCTGATGACCGCCTGCTGCTGTGGCTTGCTCAGTTATTGCTGTCGCCAGGGTGCAGGGCCATGCTGCCCAAGTCCTTGCTTCGTGGAGGTTGTCTTCCTCTGTCTCTGTCTGTTTCCCAAGGAAACGTGCACTGTCTCCACCAATGGTCCATATCGTCACACCTGCAGCAGCCTTGATTTGGAGCTTGGCGATAGCCGCCTTGACCTCCGTTGGTATTCCCCCTTCCACGACACGCCCCTCTGCCTCTCGCTGGCCGTCCCTCAACCATCCACATCCGTTGATCTGCCACCCCCTTTTTGGACTTTGTGTCCTTTGCTTTTTTCCGCGCTTGTGTTAATTGAAGTGTCAGAAGCCGTTCCTGCATTCCTTTCACTCCCTCATCAAATTTGTTTTGCCTGTGAACATATAATTTTACGTGGTGAGTCACATGTTGATTAAAATAACCGTTATTACCTTCCAGCAGATCAGGGTCTTCAGAAAGCTTCTCCCTGACCTCCATGGAAAGTGTGTCTAGATGCACATGTCTACAAATCACACAAAGCGGCTTGTCGCAAGATGGATGTGAACTGGTCTTATCTGTCAACGCGGCCTGGCAGGCATTGAGGTGTGCAGCGGGATCCATGGTGGGTTTCAAGTCTGGAAGTTTTGCTACGGCTGACGCGGAAGAAAGAAAGAGATCCTGGAGCACAGCAAACAGTCGCATGGTGAAAGGACCAAACAACCAATTGGGTTCAACCATATTAAGGCCGGAACGCCTCAGGACTTCGTCAGATTGGTGAATTGAGGAACAACATGCCTGGATTAATCTTATCATGTCACCGCAAGCCAAATTCATACCATCAGTGTGCCTCTTGAAAGCTTGGATCCAGGGCTCGGCGCCGCCCATTAATGCGGGGAGCCTCTTCTGCAAAAAATCTAAATTTTTCAACGTCATTTCTTGATAAACTAACCCACGAGGGGCTGGTATCATGGGGTAATTTCTCATTGGTTGGGTATATCTATCAGATGGTCTAGTTTGAAATCCAGATTGTGGTCTGATCTGACTCTTTTCATAATTAGGGGTCAAACAGTTGTTGTCATTTGTTGCTTGTCTTCTCCAGTCATCCTCTGTTGAGTGCGCGCGTCGCATGTATGTGGCAGGGGGTGAGGAGTCAGTTGGAGGGGGGAGTGTGAAATCAAACAATGGGTTCCCCCCCCCCCCTCCCCTGTCTCAATGTCTGTGTCTACACCCTCATGCTGCTGCGTGTGATCTTTTGCCGTACTGGCTCTTAATTTGTCCTCAAAGGACAACCACTCAGGACCTTGGGATGCACATTGTCCACAGTTCGCCTGTCTAACTGCTCTGTCCAGTTGTATGTCTTTGGGTTGGGGCGGTCGTCTGGTCAGTCACCACGATTTCCTGTCGATTTCCCCCGCCTATGTCCTCTACCACAAGTTTTAGTCTGTCAGTCCTTTCAGTATTGGCAGCCCCTTCAAAAGTTCCTTCCCCACCCAGTTCGTAAACTGAGGCTTGCAAAGTTACTCTTTGACCATTAGATGCAGTTTGGGATGGCTCAATGTGCTCGGGGGGTGCAGCGGTCCTGCCCTGTTTTGCAACCCCCAATGGTGGGTCAAAGTGACCCTCTTTTTCCTCCTGACCAGCAGCCACAGCAGTCATCATCAAATACATTTCATGCAAATTGCGGCGCAACTTATCATACTCCTTTATTTCTCTGGTCATATTTCTCCTCTTTATCCTTCCACTTTCCTCTTATCTTCTCCCTCAACTCTTTTTCCACTTAAATCACTTCCCCTTCTGCCATTTGAAAATCCTTAGCCAAATGTGCAAATGTACATTTATCTCTATTAACTTTTTATCCTTCTTCCATTTCACCCACACTTTTGTCCACTCTGCTTGTTTTACTTTTTGCTTCTCCTTTTCCACACATCTGACTTTCAACTGACTTTCTAGTTCCCTCCATAACTCATCCATTGTTTTATGCCATCTTCCACCATAACTTTCACAACCAAATTTACAACATTCTGCATCCCTTTCTTCCTCCGAATTCACTGGTGGCATACTCATCTCCCGAACTAGTAGTCAATTAAGTCCTTGTCCCTAAACTAAACACCGATCCGTGCCCTCTACCACGGTTGAATTAATCGGGCCGTGTCCTTTGTTACCACGGTTAAACTAAACACCAAAATAAAATTACTGTACTTACAGTAAATTCCCTAGCCGTTTTTGAGGGTCCCAAATCCCCAACGTATACGGAAACGTTGCAATGCCCCTCCGCGTCCGGGGGCGGCGTCAGCTACGACGGGACACAATCCTCTTTGCTCAACTAAACACCGATCCGTGCCCTCTACCACGGTTGAATTAATCGGGCCGTGTCCTTTGTTACCACGGTTAAACTAAACACCAAAATAAAATTACTGTACTTACAGTAAAGTCCCTAGCTGTTTTTGACACAATCCTTTTTGCTCAACTAAACACCGATCCGTGCCCTCTACCACGGTTGAATTAATCGGGTCGTGTCCTTTGTTACCACGGTTAATCTAAACACCAAAATAAAATTACTGTACTTACAGTAAAGTCCCTAGCCGTTTTTGAGGGTCCCAAATCCCCAACGTATACGGAAACGTTGAAAGGCCCCCCCGCGTCCGGGGGCGGCGTCAGCTAATACGGGACACAATCCTCTTTGCTCAACTAAACACCGATCCGTGCCCTCTACCACGGTTGAATTAATCGGGCCGTGTCCTTTGTTACCACGGTTAAACTAAACACTAGAATAAAATTACTGTACTTACAGCAAAGTCCCTAGCCGTTTTTGACACAATCCTTTTTGCTCAACTAAACACCGATCCGTGCCCTCTACCACGGTTGAATTAATCGGGCCATGTCCTTTGTTACCACGGTTAAAATAAACACCAAAAAAAACTACAGTACTTACAGAGACATCACCATATCTTCAGTCTCCCAAAATTTAGAATACTCAATCCAGCAGAATTCGGATATACAACAGGTTTCTGCTTACCTTTCTTTTGGTGCATCAGGGAGACCAAAGTCCGGCAAAATCTCTGCCCACTCCTCTGTCCTTTCAACCTGATCTTCCAAGAATCACGTCGGGGTCACCAACTGAAGGAATCTAGAAAAAAGCTTCTTGCCTTAAACTAGTTCCTAGCGTGTTCGTTTTTGTTGAAAGATCGCCCATACCACAACATAGTGAAACAATTGATTTAATCCAGACAGAGTGGGAAAGTACACGAGGCCTCAGGCCAGTCCTGCCACATGTCGGAGCAGAAAATGGCTACGTTTCACCTTCAACATTCAGTTCTTATACCCTTTTGGGGCATCTAGTCCCACTGTGGAATGCAAGTGTGTGTGTGTGTGTGTGTGTGTGTGTGTGTGTGTGTGTGTGTGTGTGTGTGTGTGTGTTTGTGCGTGCACGTGCGTGCGTGCCTGTCGGTGTGTGCGTGTGTGCATGCGTGGGGGTCTGTTTGCGTGGGGATGGTGTCTTCAAAAGTCTTTGTTCTGCCGGCCATTCTTTGAAGCGGGAGAAGTCTGAGCACCATAAAACCCTGACTGATATCTTCTCTTGAAGGCCACACCTAGCCTTTTGCTCCTGGTGGAATGTTGGTCGGGGATGCCATCTGTTCCTTTTGGAGGTGCCGACTTGTCTTTATTTCCCCTGGGCCAGGACCACATCTGCTTTATACTGACATTACGTCGTCTCAATCTTTATTAGAATAACACAGTTCCATGTACACACTATTTTATTGATATATTGCATTTGAAAAATATGAATTTCCTTCACTTATACTCCTAAAATGGAAACTTTCCCAACCACCTTCTCAAAATAGATGGATTCAAGAGTTGCTAATGTCCATAAAACTTGAGAAACTCCGCTTTTCCCTTAAAGGTTCCCCTGCTGTTTTTGTCGAGACATGGACACCTCTGTTAAATTATATACAGACTTTGACATCTCTGCCTGATTGTGATGATTGAGCCGCCATCCCCCCCCTTTTTTTTTTCCTTTTACTTAAGTTTTTCCCATTTTTCCTCTTTTTCCACTGTTTCATTTTGATCTGGATGTTCAGATGGGACTGTAGTTTGATGTTCTGCTCTTGTTTTTTTTTAATTTGTTCTCAATGTTGCTGTTATTAGTTCTGTTTTAATGGATGTCTGTTAGGCCCTAATCGAAGTAGGAGTTAGGGTTTGGAACAGGGAAAATAGGAAAATCTCTGGGGGCATATCAATGTGAAACTTGACCTTGTGGATTTTGTATGATGTCTTCCAATAAAAAAAATTTAAAAAATGCATTGTAATGCATTACTTTAATTTGTATTGAGTACAATACTACGATTTTGTGTGTAGTATATACCATTACCGCGTTACAGTAAAAAGTAATGCATTACAGTAATTACATTCGTAATGATTACTCCCAACACTGTGTGTGTATATATGTATGTGTGTGTATATATATATATATGTATGTGTATGTGTGTATATATATATATATATATATATATATATATATATATAGTTATAGTGCGGCGCTGAACGAACTGTACCAGGCTATTCGTGAACAACAAACAGCACAACCATACGGCTTCATCATCCTCGCTGGGGATTTCAACCATGTTGATCTCAAAACTGTTCTCCCGATGTTTCATCATTAAATCCACTTTGCAACAAGAGGACATAACATTTTGGACTGTGTTTACACTCAGCACAAAGCAGCGTACAAAGCCACCACCCTCCCCCACATTGGTGCCTCTGACCACCTCACTATTATGCTAATGCCTGCGTACAGACCAAGAGTGAAAGTCGTCAAACCTGCACTGAATGAAGTAAGGGTGTGGCCACAGGAGACGACCTCAGCCCTACAGGACTGCTTTGACTAAACAGACATTTTTAAGAAAGCAGCCACCTACAACGGCATCACAGATATTGAGGAGTACACAGACACGGTGACCTCCTACATCACCAAATGCATGGACGACGTGACTCACATCAAGAGGATCACCACACGGGCCAACCAGAAGCCATGGCTGCCAGGAGATGTCCACAGGCTGTTGAGGGCCAGAGACAAGGCCTTCAAACCTGGGGAGAAATCAGCCCTGAAAACAGCGAGAGCCAACCTGTCCAGTGGCATCAGGAAAGCCAAACAAGAATACACAAACAAGATAACTTCTCACTTCAAGGACAGCAAGAATGCACACAGCCTATGGCAGGGCATTCAGGCTATCACAGACTACAAACCTGCAACACAAAGCTGCAAGAGCGACACTCTGCTCAACAACCTAAACAGTTTCTTTGCATGCTTTGAGGAACAGAACACCACCCGCCCACAGAAAACACCACCACCTTTGCACGACCAGCCTCTGTGCCTGTCTGCCGCTAGCGTGAGGAGGACACTCCGCCATCAACATCCGGAAAGCAGCAGGTCCAGACAACATCCCTGGCAGGGTGCTGAAAGACTGTGCAGAGGAGCTGAAAGATGTTTTTACAGACATCTTTAACACCTCCCTGAGGCAAGCCATTGTGCCATCAGGCTTCAAAGCTGCCACCATCATACCTGTGCCAAAGAAATCCTCCCCATTCTGCTTCAACGACTATCGTCCGGTGGAACTGACACCCATCATCATGACCCGTCTCAGTTCGCCTACAGGGCAAAGCGATCCACAGACGACTCAATCTGCTCTGCCCTCCACCCGGTACTCACCCACCTGGACAAATTGGGCCTCAGCACCTCACTCTGCAACTGGCTGCTGGATTTCCTCAGCCAGAGGCCTCAGGTGGTGCGTGTTGGCAACAACATCTCAGGCAGGATCACCCTGAGCACGGGGGCCCCACAAGGTTGTGTGCTCAGCCCCCTCCTCTTCACCCTATTGACACACGACTGCACAGCAACCCACAGCTCCAACCACCTCGTGAAGTTTGCTGACGACACAACACTGGTGGGCCTCATCGCCAACAGCGACGAGACCCACTACAGGAAAGAAGTGGAGCTTCTGACCAGATGGTGCAAAGACAACAACCTCCTGCTAAACATCAGCAAGACCAAAGAGATGGTCGTCAGCTTTCAGAGAGGCCACACCCAACACACCCCACTGACCATCGTTGGTGCTGCAGTGGAGAGGGTGGGCAGCACCAAGTTCCTGGGGGTGCACATCAGCGATGACCTCTCCTGGACCACCAACACTGCATCTCTGGCCAAGAAAGCACAGCGGCGTCTCTACTTCCTGCGCAAACTGTGCCAAAAGTGCCGCGCCACCCATCATGACCACATTCTACAGAGGAACCATCGAAAGCATCCTCACCAGCTGCATCACCGTGTGGGGCGGGAGCACAGACTTTGCACAGACTTGCTGCTGCCATATTTACTTATAATTATACTTCTATTGCACTAGCGATTACACTTAGAACTATAACAACTACCTCAAATGCACACAACTGGGACAACCACAGTCAGAGTTGTCTTGCTTTGTCTTGTACTGTTGGATTGTCTTGTCATATGCTGCTACTTATTTCTTGTCTTGGGGTACTCTTGCCATACCTGGTTTTTGTATTTAGCTTTTAGTTTTCGTTATTAGTTTAGCAACACTAGGCAAAGTAGATCTAACATACTGCACATTACATTACTATAGATAAGAATCTAGTTTTTAGCATTGTCTCGTCTTGCGCACCTGCACTTTATTGTACATGTAAAACGCAGAGGATAGTGAGAAACGCAATTTCGATTCCTTTGTATGTTAAGCACATGTGAAGAAATTGACAATAAACTTGACTTTGACTTTGATTAATTTATATATATATATATATATATATATATATATATATATATATATATATATATATATATATATATATATATATATATATATATATATACAGTATATGAACTTGTGTTGTTCAAAAATTTCATAAACTGTAGATACAAACTTGTCATCAATATTATGGAGAAATTTTGATGGTATGGCGAGCCCTATGTCTCTCACCCAGTTGGTATGTTGCATTGAACCTTTGATGCTTTGAACCTGTTGGCTTTGTGTATGTTGATTTGGACCTTGTTGTCCAGTTTTGTGATGGCATGCAAAGAGTAAAGAGGTACACTAGCAGAGCGACGTGTGGTTTCTTCGTCTTGCCACATTGCTGACCCTGGACGTTAGAATGGGTGACCCTGGACGGGTCGTCTTGCCACATGGGTGACCCTCGTATTTATCATGCCCGCAGGTATGGTCCTGGTATACATCGGAGCAGATCAGCTGGTAGGTGCCGCAGCAGGTTCGGTCCCAGGCACAGGCTCATCCCACAGAAACCCACCGTTCCTGCCAGCATCCAGGTCAGCGCTGCCGCTCCGGCACCTGCGGAACCTCAGAACATCCATTGGGCAACGCCACCTCGTGGTCTTCACGCTGAGTGTCTGACCCTTACTCCTTTTGCACTTGGGCCCCCTGGTGTTACATACACCCCCCAGGACTGGACTGAGTATTCAAGGTGTCAGACCGGTAAATACTCTGTGGAGGTTTTGTTATGCTTTTCTTGGTGTTCGGAGCAGGCACTAGGACCATGTCTCTCACCCAGTAGGCATGTTGCAATGAACCTTTTATGCTTTTGATGCCTGTTGGCTGTCTTTGCTGGTTTGGACAGTGTTGTACAGTTTTGTGATGGCATGCGAAGAGTAAAGACGTACACTAGCGCAGCAACGTGTTGTTTCTTCATCCAGCCACAATGGAATTTGATTTAAAAAAAAAAAAAGATTAAAATAGAATATATAAATTGCATATTTAAGAGGTAGCTGTTACCATGGTAACAGCTTTGCTCATCTTGGTGTTTTCTAAGTCAGGTTTCTGATGGTTTTTATCTACAATTTATATAAAATTTAAATTTGAATGTGTTACCAAATTATTCTGATTTTCTCCCTTTTTTATGTATTTTGTTGTTTCAATTCATCATAAGTGCTTCTCTTTCTTCTTTTGTTCTCTTAGACCAGTGGTTCTCAAATGGGGGTACGATTACCCCTGGAGGTATTTGAAGAAACTCCAGGGGGTATTTGAGATTTTATATAAAACGAACAAGCAAAAATCATTTAAAACTAATTATTGAGTTAATTCAATGTTTTAGAAAAATCGTGTCATAAAAAATGTTATGTTCAGTTGGTTATTCAATTTCATTTTTTAAAAAGGCAGATTCTCTCCCATACGAGAATGGATTGACCCAACTTCTCATGTGCTACCTCTCATCACCTGTTCAAGTTAAAATTGGAGTTAATTTAATTTTGTGAACAGATCGGAACTATGAACCTATGAGAGAACACTTTAAATTGAATATATTTTTGTGGACACATATTTATGTATAATTATTTCTAAAAGTTTGAAGGGTTCTAATTTTTTAATAAATCAAGTACTGATAGCATTTTTTAAGTTTATTTTTTCAATCCAGAAAATGCTTTGCACTAGTTAAGGGGTACTTGAAAGAAAACACACGTTTCACCGAGAGTACATCACCGAAAAAGGTTTGAGAACCACTGTTATTACAGATAATACCAGCCAGAATTACACAAAACGATTATCGATGTTATGAGTAGTATTAATCTTTGTAATTCATATATCTGTTGCAATAGCGTGTTTTCTGTGACTGGAGTTGATAAGCTCAAATATACAGTATATGTTCCACAAACGTAGCTCTCGAGAACTTTACTTGTACAAACAATACTGGCAGAGTAAAACTGTTAGGAAATTTCACAGCACCACTGTGTCAGGTATCAATAACAGCAGAAATTGATTTCAATTAGCAGCCAAGAGGAGACCTCTGGTGGTGCTGTGGAGGTGCTTACCGGTATTGGTACATGCCATGTCTATGCAAGAGTTAATATCTAGTTCATCCATTGTCATGCCAGAACATTGGCAACGTCAATCGACGCAATATATGTAATTGGTGTTCCTTGTGAGATTACAGATGAGTACAAACTAGTAGAAGTAGTAGCAGGATTTGATCCTCGATCTATTGGTGGTGTACAGCTAACAAAAACTTCGAATCAACTACATCCATTACAAAATATAAAAATTTGACACAGTGGGTTTGACTCTGAATCGCTTATGGCAGGGGTGTCCAAATGTTTTTCAAAGTGGGCGAGATTTGCTCAGGTCAAAATGTGTGGGGGCTAACCAATCCGCCTGACATTCTTTCAACCATCCATCCATTATCTATAGCCGCTTATCGTCACAAGGGTCACAGCCTTCCTCGTGCCTTTCCCAGCTGATTATGGACACCCTGAATTGGTTGCCAGCCAATTGCAGGGCACAGAGAAACAATCAACTATTTACACACCCAATCACACCTAAGGACAAATAAGTATGTCCAATACACCTGCCACGCATGTTTTTGGTGCGTGGGAGTGCCCAGAGAAACTACGCGGGCTCGGTGAGAACATCACACTGGAAGATCAGAGCTGGCTGGATTCAAACTCGGGTCCCTTAACTGTGAGGCGAACGTGCTAACCAGTTCACCACCGTGCCACCTTATTCTTTGAACCAAAAACATTAAATGCAAATTAACTATTTGTATGTAGTTGTTTTTTTTTATTGTAAATGGCATACTTTTTGGAACATTTGCATTTTCAAGTTTTTACTTTTTTACTCAAGTCACAAACCATCAAAATAAAATTTGAAGACCACAACAAAAGAAGGTTTGACACTTCTGGTTTAGAGCAAAGTGTTTGGGGAGAGAAAAAAAATACTGCGGGCCATCGACATGTTGTTACACCACTGCTTAAAGGCTTTTTGTGCATCTCAAAGATGACTGCACATGTTTGCTTGGCAGTTACTGTGGTAACATATGAAAACTTCGAAGCAAATTTGAAGCATCTCCCTTCTTTTTCAGTTCATTTTCATAGCAAATACGGACTTTAAAATTAATTAGAATTTATCTGACCACTTCATAACATTCTGGAGAACATTCAATTGCCATCATGAGAAATGAGGCAGCAGATTTTGAAATATAAAAATAATAAATGTTTGACCACGACTGTACATTATGACATTTTAAAAATTGTGCAAAGGACTTTAAAGGACGTTTCACCAAACTCCTGCAACATGGGCCTACACCTTTGTAATATAAAGCTTTCTATTGTTCGAGTGTGACATCCTAACATAACCAGTAGATCTTTGTATTTCCTGTGTGCAGACGGCAGTTGTGAAAACGCACGCCTCTGACTGGACAGGGCGGGGTGATGTTTAGGTTCCGGTGTGAATTGTTCGAGTGTGACATCCTAACACAGCCAGTAGATCTTTGTATTTCCTGTGTGCAGACGGCAGTTGTGAAAACGCACGCTTCTGACTGGACAGGGCGGGGTGATGTTTAGGTTCCGGTGTGATGGCCGCCATGAAATGGGAAGCGTACAGGATGTTTATCCGTAATGTTTTTATTTTAACACGGAGAGCGCAATGACAGCGTTTGAAGTAGCGGAGCAATAGCGTGTCGGGAGAGAGAAGCGTTTATCTGCGGCACCTATCGGAGAATACAATGAGGACGCTATTCGCATTTATTTGTCTGTTTCTTGTTACCGGCGAAGCGGAGCGGGCGTGGGCTACTGCGAATCAGACCATCAACTGCAGCAAACCTTCTGTATTGACGGTGGATAGCAGGAGGTATATCACCATTGGGGATGGTTCGTCACAGGAATTCGAGTTCCCTGAAAACACCAAGGGTGTGATTGTAATCTCCAGCCAATACCGGAACCCAGCAGCCAGCAGGAAAGGATGGAGGGAGACCGTCAGAGTGCGCTCCTTAGATCCAGAGGTCCTCTCCATCCTGAATGTGACAGATAGTGGCCATGCGGGACCAGCAAGGAGTTACATAATCAGCATCAGCTCTGGCTTCCCAGGTAGGGCCCAGCTTGAGATCCAGCTGCTGGACTTGAGTCAGGACTCTGTGCCCTTTCTGATCGAGGAGAGGACGGATTACTGCATCGTGGTGGCTCCCGGCAACAATGACCCAGCCACGCATCTTATCCGGTCGGCTGGACTATCTCATTTCTCAGAGAATCCTGTTCTGTTTGCTCTGCTTCCCCTCATTTTTGTCAACAAGTGTGCCTTTGGCTGCAAGGTGGAAGTGGAGGTATTGAAGACTCTTCTGAAGAGCCCTGTTCCTCTCTTCCTCGGGGTTCTGGCTCAGTTTGTGGTGATGCCCTTGTATGCCTACAGCATGTCTCGGCTGGCCCTGCTGCCTAAAGCTCTCTCGTTAGGACTGGTGATCACATGCTCCGCTCCAGGTGGTGGAGGCGGCTACCTTTACAGTCTGCTGCTCGGAGGAGATGTCACCCTGGCTATCTCCATGACCCTGGTGTCCACAGTGGTGGCGGCAGCAGCCATGCCACTGTCTTCAGCTCTTTATGGACATCTGCTGGGGGTGCATGCGGCCCTACATGTGCCCTTCATGAAAATACTTGGCACCCTCCTCTTCATTGCCATCCCCATTTCTCTCGGAATGCTGATCAAGCTGCGCCTGCCTGCCCTTACCCGCGTCTTGCTCGGACTCATAAGGCCCTTCAGTTTTGTGCTAATTGTCGGCGGCATCTTTATGGCCTACCAAATGGGTGCCTCCATACTGGCTAACGTCAGGCCTCCCATTGTGGCTGTCGGTGTGACGGTGCCGTTGCTCGGCTTGTTCGTCGGAGTGGTCCTGGGTAAGTTGGCAGGCCTTGCGTCACCGCAAAGAAAGACTGTGAGCATCGAAGTGGGTGTCCAGAACAGCTTGCTGGCCCTTGCTGTCATGCAGTTGTCTTTCCGCCGGATGGAGGCTGACTTTGCGTCACAAGCTCCTTTTATTGTGGCCCTTAGCAGCACCTCAGAGATGCTTCTTGCTGTTCTCGCATACTACACCCAACACTGGCTGTGTGAGTCCGCTGTCCCTAGAAGTGACACCTGATTATTGCTGCAATTTTTGGATAATGGAACCTTGGGGGGGGTGATTAACGGGACACTTGGCTAACTTTTTGTAGATCGTCATTTTCATAGTTTTTTGTGAAAACCAACAGCCTTATTAAACTCTTCAGAGCTCTGTTTGTCTCATTTCTATATACAGTATATTGTACAGTGACCTTGGTGTAATAATTCCCTGGAAAGACTCCGACAATATATTTTTCTATTAAATTACTTAAAAAAAAAATTTTTTTTACATCAAACCAATTAATTTGCATAATGGTTACAACAGCTCAATGTGTCTTAGTCAGGGAGGACTGTGAACAAGGATGTGGCTTTTGTATGTTTCAAATTGTTTTGTTTTATTTAAATATCTGCTATCGATTGGTGGATCTGTGTGTATATATATATATATATATATATATATATATATATATATATATATATATATATATATATATGTGTGTGTGTATATATATATATATATATATATATATATATATATATGTATATATATATATATATATATATATATATGTATATATGTGTATATATGTGTATATATATATATATATATATATATATATATATATATATATATGTGTGTGTATATATATATATATATATATATGTATATATGTGTGTATATATGTGTATATATATATATATATATATATATATATATATATATATATATATATATATATATATATATATATATATATATATATATATATATAATGTAATTTTTAACTATCCACGTATTTTGTTCTAGTGTCTATGCCGTACTTGGCGATGATCTGCGCATGCGCGACACGTCGCTCAACTCCGTGTAAGATCGGCCTTTCAGACTATCTTACACATTCATTGTGGTCTGGTGTGATTATTGAGGTCCGCCCGACGGAGAAGTCGAGTCTGTTGGAAAGCGATACAAACAAAACCCTTCTGAAATACAAGCGTTTTATTATCATTATTATTTTTTTTAGGTCTCTTTTTATTTTCGAATGGAGGTCGCAGGTGAGGAAGAACCGGGGCCGATAAGCCTTAAATCGATGAAGAACAAAGGTTTCACAGTGCCCAACGATGACAGAGTAAGGACGAGAGGAAGACAAAAGCGAGGACTCTTATAAAAGTGACATTTCACATATATTGAATAAGATCATTTCCCTCATGTCTAGGATGTCCAAACTTGGTCCTGCATGTTTCTTTCAACGACACACGTGATTCAAATGTTCGGGATCATTGTCAGATTTCTGCTGAGCTTGCTAATGAGCTGATAATTTGAATCAAATGTGTCGGGCAAAGAAATCTTGTTAACATGCAGGACACCGGTCCTCGAGCACCCAGTTTATGTGCTCGGAAAATCAACGTGTCAAAATTTTGTAGTTTGTAGTGTCATTTGTAAGGTAATAGTGTACTTAAAACGCCGTACCTTCGTTACAGTTCACCTGGTGCCCAGGTTAACTAGCTCCCGATAGCAGATGTGTTGGTGTGTCCTGACTGCCGATTCGTCACAACACATGATAATTGTCTAACTGCCGAACTATTCTTTAATAAACACGTGAAACAAAGCGGCTCCCTTTCAACTCCTGATTGTCTGCAAGAAATTATCAACATAGTAAAAAAGTTAATCTGGTGCTTAGTTTGTAAACGCCTTTGCTAACTCCCCCTAGGAAGCAGTCTGACAGGGTCGCGCTTTTATTCACTACATTTTCAATTCATACCTTACGCCACCCCTGACTCTTACGCTGATTGCGCTGAATTCAATGATGACCTATATTTATTTATTATTATTACTATTGAATGTCTAAGGCACCGTTTCATGTTTTAAGCGATATTCTCAACCCTACATCTTTTCTGCTAAGTGGACGCGTCGACTAGGACAAGTGTGCATGTACATTCAGGAACTGTTAGTATACTTGTGTAATGTATGTAAGTATATACGTATACACTGCTGTACCTACACAACAGTTCCTATCTTTGCAGTTGTTGATTAATGGATTGACGTAAATAATATAAATGCCAGTGTTTTTTCCCCACATCTTTTTGCATGTATGAATACATGTAGGGGTCATGTGCCATCGCTTGTGCACCTGTGTAGCTTTAGAGGTATTACTTTTGCACAATGTAAACTGTCATCAAGTAGCGTAGTGGTTAAGGAGGGTGCAGTGTTTCCTCTCTGTCAAGGGCTCAAGTCCCTCTCTCGTTTTAGTTTTTTACTCTGTTCACAATTCTTGCAAACAATCAAGAATCAAAAAGAAGACACCACTTTGTTTCACATGTTTGGTGGTATTCATGTTGCGTGGTGTTTGTGTGTGAATTGATGTGATGTTATTGACAGTTAAGCAGTTCAAAACCGTTTCAGGCTCAAATTAAGTTTTTTTTTCAGCCTTCTTAAAAAATGCCTCAATCAATATTAATGAAGAATACCTAGGGGACTCTTATATCATTGCAAATTTGCAATGCCTACCTGGAGAGGGTCAATTTCCATGCGGCTTGTAGGAAATATGTAGTCAGGAAGCAAACATGTCAACAATCAACCCACATCTGGAATCAGGAGCCAGTTGAACTCTAACACCGTGTTTGTGTTGGAAATGAATTCATTTTTCTATTCAGTGCTCACTCATCCAACGGCATTCCTGACTTCAAATGTGTTTTTTTGTTTCAATCGATAATATTTTCTGACTGTAATATCACTTCAGTTCAGCACCTCTTTTTCAGTTTGGGAGGTGCAGAAGTGTTCGAGGCTTTGAAAAGCTCAACCGAATCGGGGAAGGAACCTATGGCATTGTTTGTAAGTTATTTACATATTTTGGAAGGAAGATGCAGTTCTTATTCAAACCTTCTCCAAAAAAATAAAAAAAATCCTTTAGACCGTGCCCGTGACACCAAATCTGATGAAATTGTAGCACTGAAGAAGGTTCGGATGGATAAAGAAAAAGATGGTAATTCAATGGCCGTGTTGCCTTGTTTTTCAACACCAAACTTTTATTTGTAATTTGCGCAGTGTTTGTGTTTTAAAACTCAATGGACCTTTGTGTGTCGGTGTGTGTGTGTGCGTTTATGGATTTGTGTCAGGAATTCCTATCAGCAGTCTCAGAGAAATCACCCTGTTGCTACGGCTCCGACATCCCAACATAGTGGAGCTGAAGGAGGTTGTTGTAGGCAGTCACCTTGAAAGGTCAGCATTGTAAAACTTAAAACATAAAACATTAATTATGTGAAGCCTCAGAATCTGTGATAAATGATACTCTTACCTGAATTGTAAACTCTAATCTTAACACCATAATTCATTTATTCCCATAGAAAAAAAAAGTAGAAATTATTGTCTCCAGAGGTAATTTTGCACAGCACTAGTTTAATTGTACCTCAGGTAGTGAGATGAATAGTATGTATGGTTTATAAAGAAAAAAATGTATCTAGGCACATTTTTGTTTTTTCTTGCTGTACTAAAGCAAACTTCAAATAGCTCAGAAAACTAGATGTTGAGACGACAAGGGATTGAAACATCTTTCATCAGCATTGACTGGAAAATTGTGAGAATTAAAACAGGGTCTTAAACTCGGCAGGCTCTGCTCAGAAAAGACCAATTACAAAGCGAGGCTGCTTTCACAGCCAATTCTATTGGGGGAGAAGTGATCACTAAATCAGCCAAGCCATTTATAGATAATGATTTTATCAAAACCTATAGGCTTAAAATTTGTGACACAGTTTGCCCAAAAGGCAACAAGAAACTCTGTTGCTGAACATGTAGGCTACCTGTGCAGAAGTATAATTATTGCTTCATTCATCCAATAGGATTTTATAGTAATATATTTCTTATGCTTTCAGTAAGTTCAATTACGATCATACGATCATCTTTTTTAATTTTATTTTAAACAAACATTTGATCATTCCAGTCCTCGATGTAGTTTGTGTTTTGTTTTGTTTGGTGTGGCCCCCTGAACTAAGGTATCCTCATGCAGAGGTTGACGATCGCTGAGCCACGAACCGGTGCCGGGAGATCAAAGGCCAATTTGCTTTGACTACGAGAAGTGATAAGGCCCAGAGTTGGGCATTCCATCGCCAAAGCGTTTCAGGATTTTCGGCTTGTGCTTTATTAAACTTGAAGTGAATGTCTGTCTGTCGATTGGGGTCAGAATATATATATATATATATATAATATTTTTTTTCTTTTTTTTTAACGAGGCTTCATTCCATGAAGCATTTGCGAAACCTGCAGAAAAGCTCCTTGAAGGAGGGTGTTCCGCCTGCAACTTGTAGCTTTATCAATGGATTGCACAGCTCTAATAAAGTACATCAGCTTACTAGCCAATTCAAATATATATATATATATATATATATATATATATATATATATATATATAAATTAAAAAAATTGCTATGGGTTGATACCTGTGCATTGTGATACAACAAATGACTATGCGGAAACTTCTTTTGTTTGAATCAAACATTCAAACTACTGTTAATGATTCGGACGTTAGGTATGGATGCGTCTTTTTGACAGTGATCATACTCAGTAGTTCTTTAGTTACTGTTGTGTCAAGCCTTCCACCCTCTGTCGCTTTTGTGCCAACTCCATAGTCTTGTTTTTGTTAACGTTTGATTTCGCAATGCCTAGCTGCTAAGCAGCAAAAAGAGTAACTCAGACCAGCCAGGATTGACTTTTCTCTGCCATGGCACAGGGAAAAAAGCTTGGTGAACGAACTCATGCGTTGCCGATAGCACTAATTCATTGCTCAAGCATCCCTGCCTGCTTTTTATTCATTCAGCAAAGCATTGCACATTACAAGACATAACAAAAAGAGCCAGTCGGGCACCACCAACAGCTGGGCCAAGGTCCCAGCTCACACTTTCCTGCGTCAACAGCTTTATCTAAGGACTGGGGCGAGATGAACTAGGACTGCATAGATGGATAGCAATGCACACTATTCTAGACAAGAAATAAGCACATAAAGACAACAACCTAATATATGATTCCCTTCACAAATGGCTAGAATCGTATCTTTTTTAACGTTAACAAAAAATCTATTTAAATCAACTTTCAGTAAATGTTAACATTAATTAATGTGGTTGTTTTCTTCTTTATCAGAGAGTAGTAAGGACAATCCTTAATTAAACTTGAAACATTTTAACCTACTGAACCGTTTGATGATGGAAAAAAAAAGAATAATATTACATGTAAAGTGATCTGGAACACTAACTGGAAGCTGGAATATTAACACCGATATCCTAAATATTTTAACCTGAAGAAAAAGGTATCAAACATTGTGCTGAATTTTTTTTTTCAAAATCACATTAATTATTAATGTGTGAAAAAGTTTAGGACTGCCTGGTGCCACAGATGTGCAATTACACTTCACAGCACAAAAGCAAAGCCCATTTCCCTATGGTGGCTAATCAACAGAAGATTTTATATCTGTACAATTTTTGTGACTATAAGAGCATTATTCATCAATTTTCAAATGGGACTTTTTTTTTTAATATCATAGCATCAAGTAACACTTCTTTGAAATGTTTTTTTTTCTGGTTTTAGTCTGTTTTTGGTGATGAGCTACTGTGAGCAGGACTTGGCCAGTTTGCTGGAGAACATTCAAACGCCATTCTCTGAAGCTCAGGTAAGACAAAACCTAATACTTGATTTATTTATTTTTTTTAAGAAGTCACATTGACTCAGGCTAGCTTGTACAACCTTATTCAGGGATGAGAATTTTCCGTCAGTCGGCAAATTTTCAACTTTTCAGACCAAACAAATCTGTTTGGCCCTAAGCATCACGTTGGAGAACATGATAGATTTGCGTGTCTAAATGAATAAATACGCTGATTTTTGATGACATTGCCACTTCTGGAAGACGATGAGAGGAAATCAAGTCATGACACTTAGCATGCCCCCTGTGTGATTTCGAATCTTACAAGATGGTTCTCAAAATGTGACTTCAAAAACACTAAAGTTTTTTTTTTTTTTTTTTTCTGGTGCAGTACAGGGTGCATTAAAGGAAACATTCGCCAATAATAGGACTAGGGATGCGGTATCGCTAGCGCTTGTAGCGTTGGCTCAACAAACTACCAAGCTTTGATAATTAGATGGCAATTGCTGCTTTTTTTTTTTAAACCTGCTTGGCATGGATAGAAAGATATATTTGTCTTAAAAATTGCTTACCAGGTACGGGGCATGGTAACCTGCGAAGAACAAGTTACAACAAGAAGCTTGTTAATGTATTTACTTATTCAGTCATTAATACGAAACATGGTACACATTTATTAATGGACCAAATATTCAATCAATCAATCAATCAAATTTTATTTGTATAGCCCTAAATCGCCGAAGTCTCAAAGAGCTTCACAGATGAAAAGAGGTCATTTCGAGACTTCTTTCGAAAAAAGAAGTCATACAGAGACATCTTTTCGGTGTAAGCTACAAAACAGCATCCCCTGTCAAAGCTCTCAGAAGGGGAAGGAAAAACTCATTAACCCCAATTAGGGGAAAATCAGAACCCTCCAGAAGGCACCACAGGTGGGAGGAGCCTCCTTCCAGGCCCACAGGTGGAAGTGGATGCTGCATTTACCAAATACAGACAAATAGATACACATTACAAACAAGTACAGGTAAACAATATAGACTACAGAAAACATATTGTGCTCTATAGTGCAATGATGACTTGACAGCAGGCAAAGCCATTGGGCAGGAACCTTTCCACAGTCCAACCAAGTGGACCGCAGACGGTCGATCTCTTAACCCGCGATGGTCGATCAGCATAGGGCCAAATGGGGGCGGTCAAGTCAACCTTCACCATCTAGATAGCCCCTTCTCTGAGACGCAAGAAGGGGGCAGGGAAAAAAAAAGAAGAAAGCTGCAGACAGGCCCAATTAACTAAATGCTTTTGAGTATAAATGTGTTTTTAGTCCTGATTTAAAGATTTCTACTGAGGTGGCTGCGCGAACTTCCATAGGTAGGGCATTCCATAGTACTGGCGCGCGAGTGAAAAATGCCCTTGATCCCACGGACTTTTTGTTAGCCCGTGGGGTCGATAGCAAACCAGCATTTAGTGACCGAAGTTGTCGGGACGGAACATATTGTGATGCTAAGTCGACAAGATAGGAAGAAGATAAACCGTGTAAAATGTTTGTAAAATTTTTTAAAAATGTGTAAAAAAAAAAAAAAAAGGGAATTAACGACACCTTAAAATCACATCTCGTGTATTGGAAGCCAATGCAGGTCAGCTAGAATCGGAGCAATGTGATCGAACTTTCTTGTCCCTGTCAATAGTCTCGCTACTGCATTCTGTACAAACTGCAGGCTTTTGGCGCAGGGCATGGGAAGCCCGGAAAACAAAATGTTACAATAGTCTAGACGTGACGTAACAAATTCATGAATTATTGTTTCAGCATCGCTTGGAGAAAGAATAGGGCAAATTTTAGCGATGTTGCGAAGGTGAAAAAACGCCGTTCTTGTCATGTTATTAATATGTGTCCGAAAAGAGAGAGTTGAGTCAAATATCACGCCGAGATTTTTTGCAAAATTACTTTCGGAAATAGTACAGTTATCCCGGTTCAACGTGGTATTCTTAATCAAGTGCTGATGATGAGCAGGGCCAGTAATTAACATCTCTGTTTTACTAGGGTTAAGAAGCAGAAAATTTCAAGTCATCCATTTAATCTCAGCAAGGCAGGCCTCCAGCTTACTGCACTTCCACAGATCTATTATTTCTAAAGGCATGTACAGTTGGGTATCATCAGCATTGCAAAAGAAACTAATAACATGTTTGTATAATATCGCCAAGAGGAATCATGTAGATGTTGAACAGTTAGGGACCAAGTACTGATTCCTGCGGGACACCACATGAGATGGAGAAAAATTCAGAGATCATTGTAATAAGAGACACTATGTGTCCTTCCCAGGATGTAAGATCTGAACCAAGAAAATGCTGATCCTGAGATACCAACACATGATACAAGACATTTTATAAGAATATGATGATCAATAGTGTCAAATGCGGCACTAAGGTCAAGCAATATTAATATTGATGAGATGTTGGAATCCATGGCTAAGAGAAGATCATTTGTCACTTTTACAAGGGCTGTCTCAGTTGAGTGGTTGGCCCTAAAACCTGACTGAAGGAATTCAAATCTATTATCTGTCATTAAATCGCTAAATTGTTGTGCTACAACTTTCTCAAGAATGTTGTCAATAAACAGAAGATGCGACACTGGTCTATAGTCAGAGAGATTTTCAGTATCTAGGTGAGGTTTCTTAAGTAATGGTTGAATGACGGCCGTCTTAAAAGCTTCAGGTACAATGCCAGAGGAGAGTGACAGATTGATAATATTCAAGACAGATGACCTTAACACCGGGAATAAGTCTTTAACGAGTTTGCCTGGAAGCGGGTCGAGCATGCAGGACGTCGGCTTTGCTGCATGAACCAGGTGTGTAAGACACTCCAGGGACACTAAATCAAACTGGGACAGGGTAACGAGACTTTGATGAACCTGATTGTCCGAACTAGCATCAGCAATCACAGCCGAGGGGGTAAGTGGCGCTACCTTTTTTATTTCGTCCCTTATTAGCTGAATCCGCTGAGTAAAGAATCGCATGAAATCGTGTGCTGAATGGAGGGAACTATGATTAATCTGCTACTGTTGTGTTAGCTGTGCTACCGTATCAAATAAATATTTTGGGTTGTTTTTATTAAGACCAATCATTTTGAAAAAGTAATTTGTTTTTGCTAACCTGACGGAAAACCTCGAATTTAGATGTTCGCCATTTATGCCCAAGTTGTCTACTTAACCATTTAAACTTACGCGTTTCTTTTGTAAACCACGGAGTGTGCCGCTTTGGACAAGTTTTAAGTTTCAACGGCGCTATAGAGTTTAGGGAATTTAAAAGAACCGTATTAAAATCGTTTGTGAGCTTATCGACTGAACCAATGAAAGACGGAAAGGCAGCTGTTGCGAAAGGCAGTAGTTCAGAAAGTGCAGCAGTGGTTGATGAGTTAATATCACTGCTCTTAAAGCCTTGGTTGTGGTCAATAAGACCACACTGAGCTAGGACTTTAAATGTTATCAGATAGTGATCAGACATACAGTTAGTATACAGCAAATTTGTGACATTTGAGGCAGTTAGGCCACGGGTTAACACTAAATCTTAGATATTACCATTCCGTTGTGTTGCTGTTTCTATTATTTGTTTAAAACCAAATGCATCGATTATTGCTTGAAATGCTACAGTAAGTGGCTCCAATTGGGAGTTCATATGAACATCAAAGTCACCCATAATTAATATATTATCTGCATAAGTTAGTAAATCAGCCATAAGTTCAGGGAATTCATTTAAGAATCCAGAGTATGGACCGGGAGGACGGTAAATAACTACCACATAGAATGGTAGTGAGGAGCTTGATCGCATAATGAGACCCTCAAATGTCTTGAAGGTGTGATTAGTGCTCGTGCTAAGTTTAAGATCAGATTCTGAAATTAGGGCGACACCTCGCCCTTTTTTACAAGGACGGGCAACGTGTGAGCCCACAAAGTTTGGGGGTGAGGCCTTATCTAATGATAAAAATTCATTTGGTTTTAACCAGGTTTAGTCGTGACCAAGCACTTTAAAATTGTGATCTGTAATAAGATCATTTACAAAAAGGGCTTTTGAGGAGAGTGACCTGATATTTATGAAGCCGAATTTAAACTGGGAAATTTTTCCTGAACTATTCTGAGTCTTCTTGTTAGTAGTACTAATACTAACTAGAGCTGCAAGCAGCTATAAAGGGCCCTCGCAGACCTGTGCACGTTGGGGTATGAACAGGACGGGGTATGAACAAGGACTATGAATGATGAAAAATTAGTTGTAGATGACTTCAGTGCAGGACTCTTATCAAATTTCTAAAATTTAGAGGTGGGATAATGTGGGTTGAGTTATTGCAGCTTTTATTGTTACATTTGTGTGACTTTACACTGTCGTATAGGCCACGCCCATTATCGAAAAATCTTACTATTTGGTGGAGGGCATTAGGCGTGGTCAATGGCTTTTCAGACATTTTATAAGGAGTATAACTTTAAGGGGCTCAGCATAGTACATAAAAACGTTAAGGAATTGCTATTTTTTTTGCTGCCACTAGGTGGCGCTCGAACTGTGATAAAAAATAGGATTGTAGGTGTGTTTCACATTGGACTCCCTTCCCATATACGAAGTTTCGCAAATATCAGATCATCTAGGTCCAATTACAGCAACTTTTACTGTTTTGGCTAGAAATCGGACTTTGAGTTGGCATACAGGCTTTTATTGAAAACTCATAAAAGTTGAGAACCTTCATTTTCCACTGTGTCATAGCTTTTCTGACCATTTGTTAGTTCATGTAGTCAAACAGACATTGCACGGTACATGAGAGTGTAAAAAATTAGATTTTTGTCCGCCACTAGGTGGCGCTGTAAATGATTTGGAAGTTTATCACATAGCTGTATTAGGGCATGACTTTTAAACTCCCTGCAAGAGTTTCACATGATTTGAAGCTGAAACAGCTGAGTTATTGAGGTTTTAGTTCTTCTTGGCGAAGGAAATATTCAAAACAATTTGAAGATCCGCCCACATCTTACAAGTCATGGGATCTTCACAATTTTTGGCAGATTTGTGCCGCTCTATCTGCTTATAGTCCATGCCAACGTAGAAATTAATCGGGTGAACCGTTTAAGAGAAAAAGGCACTAGATTTAGACCGGCTAATGTCTAAGAATGGGGCAAAATTGAACATAAAAAAAAAATCATAAAAATTATTCTGTACATCCTAGCACATCACTCCTATTGACTTTTTTGTAGGTCTTGCAGTCCTTCATTTGCCTACAAAGTTTAATAGCTGTAGGTCAAACCAAACAGGAATGACTTCAATCTTTCGACTAATGACGTTTTTTGCAGCCACTAGGTGGCGCTAGCTTTAAACTAGAATATATGTTTGTCGATGTCTTCAGGAATAGATTTTCATCCAATGTGTGAAATTGTGAGAAGATCAGATCATCTGGGTCAAATTACAGCAACTTTTACTGGACAGATAAAGCTTCGGAATGAAAATGGTCATAGAGGCCACGCCCATTATCAAAACTGCGTAAAATTTGGTGGAGGTCAGCAGGGCTATCTAGAGGCTTTTCAGACTTAATTTCAGCGATATTACTTCAAAGGGCTCAGCTAAACACATAAAAACGTTTAAAAAATGCTATATTTTTGGCTGCCACTAGGTGGCGCTCGCACTATAACAAAAAATACATTGATAGGTGTATTCCGCATTGGAAACCCATCAAATATGTAATGTTTGGAAAAGATAAGACCATCTGGGTCCAAATACAGCAACTTTGTTCGTTTTCGCGAGAAATCAGACTGACATTTTTGTTTGCCACTAGGTGGCCTTATAAGCAATTTAAGATTTTTTTAAACACATGTGTGCACATGTGCTTGAGTCTTCATGTGTCTGTGAAGTTTCAGATTTTTCCACATTCAAAAATTCATAACTCTCTTTCTGTACATCTGAGCATATAGCTCGCACTGACTTTTTTGTAGGGCTCCAGGTCCTACATAAGGCTACAAAATTTTGTAGCTCTAGGTCAAACGAGCCGGGAATGAGAGGCTATTTTCCACTCATAAGGCCATTTTGGGGCCAATTACAGCCACTTTTTTCGTTTTGGGGAGTCATCTGACTTTGAAGTGGCGTGCAGACCACGGCCATTATCGAAAAGTCATAAAATTTTAAAATCTTAATATTCCATGTCTTAATGATATTCTGACCAATTTTCACTTGTTTTACTCAAACAGACTGAGCACAATACATGAAAGTGTAAAAAATGACATTTTAATCAACCACTAGGCGGCGCTAGTAGGTATTTAAAAAATCTTTTTTCTAAGGTGTTAAAAACATAAGTTTCCATGTGTCTATGAAGTTTTAGATTTTTTTAAGCAAGTATATTAAAGTTATTAAGGTTTATGTCACTCTTGGCGAATGAAAAATTGAACACAAAATTTGAAGCAACGCCCCTATCATGTCAGCGGATCTGCACCAAATTTTGCCCCGTCGTGCCCCTATGTCTAAATATATACCACAGCAAATTTGAAGGCAATTGAGTAAAGCGTTTAGGAGAAACAAGGAGCAGTTTGGGACCTGCAAACATGCAAAAATGGGCCAAAAATGCACATTTAAAAATTCATAACTCTTTTTCTGTACATCTGAGCACATGGCTCACGCTGACTTTTTTGTAGGTCTCTAGGTCCTACATATGCCTAAAAATTTTCGTAGCTCTAGGTCCAACGGGCCGGGACCAGGTGCACTTTTTCGACCTTAGGTGGCGCTGCAGAGCCATTTTTTTTGCATTGTTTTGGGAAACACAAAAATATCCAATTTTTCACCGGGCCCGACAAATGTGCAAATTTTGGTGACTTTTCGTGCATGTTTAGGCTCTCAAAATTGGAAAAGCGCTGCACAGTAAATAATAATAATAACTAGAGCTGCAAGCAGCTATAAAGGGCTCTCGCAGACCTGTGCACGTTGGGGTACGAACAGGTCGGGGTATGAACAAGGACTATGAACGATGAAAAAGTAGTTGTAGATGACTTCAGTGCAGAACTCTTACCAAATATGTAAAATTTAGACAAGGCGGGACCATGTGGGAGGAGTAACTGCAGCTTTTTTTTTCCAATTTTGTGACTTTCAATTTGAGTTGGCATAGAGGCCACGCTCTTTATTGAAAAGTCATAAAAGTTGAGAACCTTAATGTTCCAATGTGTCATAGCTTTTCAGACCATTTTTGAGTTCATTTAGTCAAACAGGCATAAAACAGTACATAAAAGTATAAAAAATGAGATTTTTGTCCGCCACTGGGTGGCGCTGTAAATGATTTGAAAGTTTATCACATAGCTGTATTATTGCATGACTTTTAAAGTCCCAGGAAAGTTTCAGATGGTTTGAAGCCGTCATAGCTGAGTTATTAAGATTTTTGTCACTCTTGGCGAAGGAAATATTAAACATAACTTGAAGCTCCGCCCCCATCTTTTATGTCAAGAGATTTTCACGATATTTGGACTATGTGTGCCCCTCAGTTGGATAATGATTCATGCCAAAGTTGAAGGTAATGGGGTGAATCGTTTAAGAGAAAAAGGCACTAGTTTGAGACTAGCTAATGTCTAAGAATGGGACAAAACTGCACATTAAAAAAAATTATAACAATTTTTCTGTACATCCTAGCACATCACTTCTATTGACTTTTTTGTAGGTCTTGCAGTCCTTCATTTGCCTACAAAGTTTAATAGCTGTCAAACCAAACATGATTGACTGCATTCTTTCGACGAATGAAATTTTTTGCAGCCACTAGGTGGCGTTAGCTTTAAACTGGAATATATTTTTGTCGATATGTTCAGGAGAATATTTTCATCCAATGTGTGAAATTGTGAGAAGATCAGATCATCTGGGTCAAATTACAGCAACTTTTACTGGACAGATAAAGTTTCGGAATGAAAATGGTCGTAGAGGCCAAGCCCATTATCGAAACTTTGTAAAATTTGGTGGAGGTCAGCAAGGCTGTCTAGAGGCTTTTCAGACTTAATTTCAGCGATATTACTTCAAAGGGCTCAGCTAAACACATAAAAACGTTTAAGAAATGCTATTTTTTTGGCTGCCACTAGGTGGCGCTCGCACTATAACAAAAAATACGTTGATAGGTGTATTACGCATTGGAAACCCATCAAATATATGAAGTTTAGACAAGATAAGACCATCTGGGACCAAACACAGCAACTTTGTTCGTTTTGGCGAGACATCAGACTGACATTTTTGTTTACCACTAGATGGCCTTATAAGCAATTGAAGATTTTTTTAAACACTTGTGTTAAGGGCTTGAGTCTCCATGTGTCTGTGAAGTTTATGATTTTTCTAAGCTTGTAAAGCTGAGTTATAAAGGTTTGTTTCACATGTGGCAAAGTAATCATCAAAGGCATAATATAAAGCCCCGCCCCCAACATATTTGATGGCGGATCATCACAAAAATTTGAACAATTGTGCCTCACAGTCAGATAAAACATCACAGCAAATTTGAAGTCGATCGGGTCAAGCGTTTGGGAGAAAAAAGGAGCAGTTCGGGACCTGCAAATGAGCAAAAACGGACCAAAAGTGCACATTCAAAAATTCATAACTCTCTTTCTGTACATCTGAGCATATGGCTCGCGCTGACTTTTTTGTAGGGCTCGAGGTCCTACATAAGGCTACAAATTTTTGTAGCTCTAGGTCAAACGGGCCAGGAATGAGAGGCTATTTTCCACTCATAAGGCCATTTTCGGGCCAATTACAGCCACTTTTTTCGTTTTGGCGAGTCATCTGACTTTGAGGTGGCGTGCAGACTCTGGCCATTATCGAAAAGTCGTAAAATTTTAAAACCTTAATATTCCATGTCTTATTGATATTCTGACCAAATATCATTTGTTTTACTCAAACAGACTGAGCACAATACATGAAAGTGTAAAAAATGACATTTTAATCAACCACTAGGCGGCGCTAGTAGGTATTTAAAAAAACTTTTTTTAAAGGTGTTAAAGACATAAGTTTCCATGTGTCTATGAAGTTTTAGATTTTTTTAAGCTAGTACATCAAAGTTATTAAGGTTTTTGTCCCTCTTGGCGAAGGAAAAATTGAACACATAATTTGAAGCCACGCCCCTGTCATATATGTCAGCGGATCTGCACCAAATTTCGCCCACTTGTGCCCCTATGTGTGAATATTGACCACAGCAAAGTTGAAGGCGATTGAGTAAAGCGTTTAGGAGAAACAAAGAGCAGTTTGGGACCTGCAAACGTGCAAAAATGGGCCAAAAATGCACATTCAAAAATTCATAACTCTTTTTCTGTACATCTGAGCACATGGCTCGTGCTGACTTTTTTGTAGGTCTCTAGGTCCTACATATGCCTAAAAATTTTCGTAGCTCTAGGTGAAACGGGCCGGGACCAGGTGCACTTTTTCAACCTTAGGTGGCGCTGCAGAGCCATTTTTTTTGCATTGTTTTGGGAAACACAAAATTATCCAATTTTTCACCGGGCCCGACAAATGTGCAAATTTTGGTGACTTTTCGTGCATGTTTAGGCCCTCAAAATTGGAAAAGCGCTGCACAGTAAATAATAATAATAACTAGAGCTGCAAGCAGCTATAAAGGGCCCTCGCAGACCTGTGCACGTTGGGGTATGAACAGGTCGGGGTATGAACAAGGACTATGAACAATGAAATAGTAGTTGTAGATGACTTCAGTGCAGGACTCTTACCAAATATGTAAAATTTAGACAAGGTGGGACAATGTGGGTGGAGTTACTGCAGCTTTTATTGTTCCAATTTTGTGACTTTCAATGCCATATAGGCCACACCCACTGTCGAAACATCGCACTGATTTGTGGAGGGCATAAGGCATGGCCACTGGCTTTTCAGAAAACATTTAAGGGATATCACTTCAAGGGGCTCAGCAGAGTACATAAAAACATTAAGGATTTGCTATATTTTTTGCTGCCACTAGGTGGCGCTCGTACTATGATAAAAAATAGGCTTGTAGGTGTGTTTCACATTGGACTCCCATCCCATATATGAAGTTTTGCAAACATCAGATCATCTAGGTCCAATTACAGCAACTTTCACCGTTTTGGGGAGACATCAGACTTTGAGTTTGCATAGAGGCCACGCCCTTTAATGAAAAGTCATAAAAGTTGAGAACCTTAATGTTCCAATGTGTCATAGCTTTTCTGACCATTTTTTAGTTCATTTAGTCAAACAGGCATTTCACAGTACATAAAAGTATAAAAAATGAGATTTTTGTCCGCCACTGGGTGGCGCTGTAAATGATTTGAAAGTTTATCACATAGCTGTATTATTGCATGACTTTTAAAGTCCCAGGAAAGTTTCAGATGGTTTGAAGCTGTCATAGCTGAGTTATTAAGATTTTTGTCACTCTTGGCGAAGGAAGTATTAAACATAATTTGAAGCTCCGCCCCCATCTTTTCTGTCAAGAGATCTTCACGATATTTGGACTATGTGTGCCCCTCAGTTGGATAATGATTCATGCCAAAGTTGAAGGTAATGGGGTGAATCGTTTAAGAGAAAAAGGCACTCGTTTGAGACCAGCTAATGTCTAAGAATGGGACAAAACTGCACATTAAAAAAATTCGTAACAATTTTTCTGTACATCCTAGCACATCACTTCTATTGACTTTTTTGTAGGTCTTGCAGTTCTTCATTTGCCTACAAAGTTTCATAGCTGTAGGTCAAACCAAACAGGATTGACTGTAATCTTTCGACTAATGACATTTTTTGCAGCCACTAGGTGGCGCTAGCTTTAAACTGGAATATATTTTTGTCGATATGTTCAGGAGAATATTTTCATCCAATGTGTGAAATTGTGAGAAGATCAGATCATCTGGGTCAAATTAGAGCAACTTTTACTGGACAGATAAAGCTTCGGAATGAAAATGGTCGTAGAGGCCACGCCCATTATCGAAACTTCGTAAAATTTGGTGGAGGTCAGCAGGGCTGTCTAGAGGCTTTTCAGACCTAATTTCAGCGATATTACATCAAAGGGCTCAGCTAAACACATAAAAACGTTTAAAAAATGCTCTATTTTTGGCTGCCACTAGGTGGCGCTCGCACTATAACAAAAAATACGTTGATAGGTGTATTCCGCATTGAAAACCCATCAAATATATGAAGTTTAGAAAAGATAAGACCATCTGGGACCAAACACAGCAACTTTGTTCGTTTTGGCGAGACATCAGACTGACATTTTTGTTTCCCACTAGATGGCCTTATAAGCAATTGAAGATTTTTTTAAACACTTGTGTTAAGGGCTTAAGTCTTCATGTGTATGTGAAGTTTCAGATTTTTCTAAGCTTGTAAAGCTGAGTTATAAAGGTTTGTTTCACATGTGGCAAAGTAATCATCAAAGGCATAATATGAAGCCCCGCCCCCAACATATTTGTTGGCAGATCATCCCGAAAATTTGAACAATTGTGCCTCACAGTCAGATCAAACATCACAGCAAATTTGAAGTCGATCGGGTCAAGCGTTTGGGAGAAAAAAGGAGCAGTTCGGGACCTGCAAATGAGCAAAAACGGGCTAAAGGTGCACCTTCAAAAATTCATAACTCTCTTTCTGTACATCTGAGCACATGGCTCGCGCTGACTTTTTTGTAGAGGTCGAGGTCCTACATAAGGCTACAAATTTTTGGAGCTCTAGGTCAAACGGGCCGGGAGTGAGAGGCTATTTTCCACTCATAAGGCCATTTTGGGGCCAATTACAGCCACTTTTTTCATTTTGGCGAGTCATCTGACTTTGAGGTGGCGTGCAGACTACGCCCATTATCGAAATGTCGTAAAATTTTGAAACCTTAATATTCCATGTCTTAATGATATTCTGACCAAGTTTCATTTGTTTTACTCAAACAGACTGAGCACAATACATGAAAGTGTAAAAAATAACATTTTAATCAACCACTAGGCGGCGCTAGTAGGTATTTAAAAAAACTTTTTTCAAACGTGTTAAAGACATAAGTTTCCATGTATCTATGAAGTTTTAGATTTTTTTAAGCTAGTACAACAAAGTTATTAAGGTTTATGTCACTCTTGGCGAAGGAAAAATTGAACACATAATTTGAAGCCACGCCCCTATCATATATGTCAGCGGATCTGCACCAAATTTTGCCCACTTGTGCCCCTATGTGTGAATATGGACCACAGCAAATTTGAAGGTGATTGAGTAAAGCGTTTAGGAGAAACAAGGAGCAGTTTGGGACCTGCAAACGTGCAAAAATGGGCCAAAAATGCACATTCAAAAATTCATAACTCTTTTTCTGTACATCTGAGCACATGGCTCGCGCTGACTTTTTTGTAGGTCTCTAGGTCCTACATATGCCTAAAAATTTTCGTAGCTCTAGGTCAAACGGGCCGGGACCAGGTGCACTTTTTCAACCTTAGGTGGCGCTGCAGAGCCATTTTTTTTGCATTGTTTTGGGAAACACGAAAATATCCAATTTTTCACCGGGCCCGACAAATGTGCAAATTTTGGTGACTTTTCGTGCATGTTTAGGCCCTCAAAAATGGAAAAGCGCTGCACAGTAAATAATAATAATAATAATAATAATAATAATAATAATAATCTGGAGAAAAACAAGAGGGCTCTCGCAGCGGTAGCTGCTCGGGCCCTAATAATAATAATAATAATAACTAGAGCTGCAAGCAGCTATAAAGGGCCCTCGCAGACCTGTGCACGTTGGGGTATGAACAGGTCGGGGTATGAACAAGGACTATGAACGATGAAAAAGTAGTTGTAGATCACTTCAGTGCAGGACTCTTACCAAATATGTCAAATTTAGACAAGGTGGGACAATGTGGGTGGAGTTACTGCAGCTTTTATTGTTCCAATTTTGTGACTTTCATTTGTGGGGGGCATAAGGCATGGCCACTGACTTTTCAGAAAACATTTAAGGGATATCACTTTAAGGGGCTCAGCAGAGTACATAAAAACAGTAAGGATTTGCTATATATTTTGCTGCCATTAGGTGGCGCTCGTACTATGATAAAAAATAGGCTTGTAGGTGTGTTTCACATTGGACTTCGATCCCATATATTAAGTTTTGCAAACATCAGATCATCTAGGTCCAATTACAGCAACTTTTACCGTTTTGGCGAGACATCAGACTTTGAGTTTGCATAGAGGCCACGCCCTTTAATGAAAAGTCATAAAAGTTGAGAACCTTAATGTTCCAATGTGTCATAGCTTTTCTGACCATTTTTGAGTTCATTTAGTCAAACAGGCATTTCACAGTACATAAAAGTATAAAAAATGAGATTTTTGACCGCCACTGGGTGGCGCTGTAAATGATTTGAAAGTTTATCACATAGCTGTATTATTGCATGACTTTTAAAGGCCCAGGAACGTTTCAGATGGTTTGAAGCTGTCATAGCTGAGTTATTAAGATTTTTGTCACTCTTGGCGAAGGAAGTATTAAACATAATTTGAAGCTCCGCCCCCATCTTTTCTGTCAAGAGATCTTCACCATATTTGGACTATGTGTGCCCCTTAGTTGGATAATGATTCATGCCAAAGTTGAAGGTAATGGGGTGAATCATTTAAGAGAAAAAGGTACTAGTTTGAGACCAGCTAAATTCTAACAATGGGACAAAACTGCACATTAAAAAAATTCATAACAATTTTTCTGTACATCCTAGCAGATCTTTTCTATTGACTTTTTTGTAGGTCTTACAGTCCTTCATTTGCCTACAAAGTTTCAAAGATGTAGGTCAAGCCAAACAGGATTGACTGTAATCTTTTGAATAATGACATTTTTTGCAGCCACTAGGTGGCGCTAGCTTTAAACTGGAATATTTTTTTGTCGATATGTTCAGGAGAATATTTTCATCCAATGTGTGAAATTGTGAGAAGATCAGATCATCTGGGTCAAATTACAGCAACTTTTACTGGACAGATAAAGTTTTGGAATGAAAATGGTCGTAGAGGCCACGCCCATTATCGAAACTTCGTAAAATTTGGTGGAGGTCAGCAAGGCTGTCTAGAGGCTTTTCAGACTTAATTTCAGTGATATTACTTCAAAGGGCTCAGCTAAACACATAAAAACGTTTAAAAAATGCTATATTTTTGGCTGCCACTAGGTGGCGCTCGCACTATAGCAAAAAATACGTTGATAGGTGTATTCCGCATTGGAAATCCATCAAATATGTAATGTTTAGAAAAGATAAGACCATCTGGGACCAAACACAGCAACTTTGTTCGTTTTGGCGAGACATCAGACTGACATTTTTTTTTGCCACTAGATGGCCTAATTTAGTGACTTTCAATGCCATATAGGCCACACCCACTGTCGAAACATTGTACTGATTTGTGGGGGGCATAAGGCATGGCCACTGGCTTTTCAGAAAACATTTAAGGGATATCACTTCAAGGGGCTCAGCAGAGTACATAAAAACATTAAGGATTTGCTATATTTTTTTGCTGCCACTAGGTGGCGCTCGTACTATGATAAAAAATAGGCTTGTAGGTGTGTTTCACATTGGACTCCCATCCCATATATGAAGTTTTGCAAACATCAGATCATCTAGGTCCAATTACAGCAACTTTTACCGTTTTGGTGAGAAATCGGACTTTGAGCTGGCATACAGGCCACGCCTTTTATTGAAAAATCATAAAAGTTGAGAACCTTCATTCTCCACTGTGTCATAGCTTTTCTGACCATTTTTTAGTTCATGTAGTCAAACAGACATTGCACAGTACATGAGAGTGTAAAAAATTAGATTTATGTCCGCCACTAGGTGGCGCTGTAAATGATTTGGATGTTTATCACATAGCTGTATTAGGGCATGACTTTTAAACTCCCTGCAAGTGTTTCACTTGATTTGAAGCTGAAACAGCTGAGTTATTAAGGTTTTTGTCACTCTTGGCGAAGGAAATATTCAAAACAATTTGAAGCTCCCCCCACATCTTACAAGTCATGGGATCTTCACAATTTTTGGGAGATTTGTGCCGCTATATCTGCTAATAGTCCATGCCAACGTAGAAGTTAATCGGGTGAACCGTTTAAGAGAAAAAGGGACTAGATTTAGACCGGCTAATGTCTAAGAATGGGGCAAAATTGCACATAAGAAAAATCATAAAAATTATTCTGTACATCTTAGCACATCACTCCTATTGATTTTATTTGTAGGTCTTACGATCCTACATATGCCTAAAAACTTTTATAGTGTTAGGTCAAACTAAACAGGAATGACTCCAATCTTTCGACTAATGACATTTTTTGCAGCCACTAGGTGGCGCTAGCTTTAAACTGGAATATATGTTTGTCGATGTCTTCAGGAATAGATTTTCATCCAATGTGTGAAATTGTGAGAAGATCAGATCATCTGGGTCAAATTACAGCAGCTTTTACTGGTCCGTTAAATTTTCGGAATGAAAATGGACGTAAAGGCCACGCCCATTATCGAAATTTCGTAAAATTTGGTGGAGGTCAGCAGGGCTGTCTAGAGGCTTGTCACACTTAATTTCAGCGATATTACTTCAAAGGGCTCAGCTAAACAGATAAAAATGTTTCAAAAATGCTATATTTTTGGCTGCCACTAGGTGGCGCTCGCACTATAGCAAAAAATACGTTGATAGGTGTATTCCGCATTGGAAATCCATCAAATATGTAATGTTTAGAAAAGATAAGACCATCTGGGACCAAACACAGCAACTTTGTTCGTTTTGGCGAGACATCAGACTGACATTTTTGTTTGCCACTAGATGGCCTCACAAGCAATTGAAGATTTGTTTAAACACTTGTGTTAAGGGCTTGAGTCTCCATGTGTCTGTGAAGTTTCAGATTTTTCTAAGCTTGTAAAGCTGAGTTATAAAGGTTTGTTTCACATGTGGCAAAGTAATCATCAAAGGCATAATATAAAGCCCCGCCGCCAACATGTTTGATGGCGGATCGTCACAAAAATTTGAACAATTGTGCCTCACAGTCAGTTAAAACATCACAGCAAATGTGAAGTCGATCGGGTCAAGCGTTTGGGAGAAAAAAGGAGCAGTTCAGGACCTGCAAATGAGCAAAAACGGGCCAAAAGTGCACATTCAAAAATTCATAACTCTCTTTCTGTACATCTGAGCATATGGCTCGCGCTGACTTTTTTGTAGTGCTCGAGGTCCTACATAAGGCTACAAATTTTTGTAGCTTTAGGTCAAACGGGCCGGGAGTGAGAGGCTATTTTCCACTCATAAGGCCATTTTGGGGCCATTTACAGCCACTTTTTTCGTTTTGGCGAGTCATCTGACTTTGAGGTGGCGTGCAGACTACGCCCAATATCGAAAAGTCGTAAAATTTTAAAACCTTAATATTCCATGTCTTAATGATATTCTGACCAGTTTTCATTTGTTTTACTCAAATAGACTGAGCACAGTACATGAAAGTGTAAAAAATGACATTTTAATCAACCACTAGGCGGCGCTTGTAGGTATTTAAAAAACCTTTTTTTAAAGGTGTTAAAGACATAAGTTTCCATGTGTCTATGAAGTTTTAGATTTTTTTAAGCTAGTACATCAAAGTTATTAAGGTTTATGTCACTCTTGGCGAAGGAAAAATTGAACACATAATTTGAAGCCACGCCCCTATCATATATGTCAGCGGATCTGCACCAAATTTTGCCCAGTTGTGCCCCTATGTGTGAATATTGACCACAGCAAATTTGAAGGCGATTGAGTAAAGCGTTTAGGAGAAACAAAGAGCAGTTTGGGACCTGCAAACGTACAAAAATGGGCCAAAAATGCACATTCAAAAATTCATAACTCTTTTTCTGTACATCTGAGCACATGGCTCGCGCTGACTTTTTTGTAGGTCTCTAGGTCCTACATATGCCTAAAAATTTTCGTAGCTCTAGGTCAAACGGGCCGGGACCAGGTGCACTTTTTCAACCTTAGGTGGCGCTGCAGAGCCATTTTTTTTGCATTGTTTTGGGAAACACAAAATTATCCAATTTTTCACCGGGCCTGACAAATGTGCAAATTTTGGTGACTTTTCGTGCATGTTTAGGCCCTCAAAATTGGAAAAGCGCTGCACAGTAAAAAAAAAAAATAATAATAATAATAATAATAATAATAATCTGGAGAAAAACAAGAGGGCTCTCGCAGCGGTAGCTGCTCGGGCCCTAATAATAATAATAATAATAATAATCTGGAGAAAAACAAGAGGGCTCTCGCAGCGGTAGCTGCTCGGGCCCTAATAATAATAATAATAATAATAATAATAATCTGGAGAAAAACAAGAGGGCTCTCGCAGCGGTAGCTGCTCGGGCCCTAATAATAATAATAATAATAATAATCCGGAGAAAAACAAGAGGGCTCTCGCAGCGGTAGCTGCTCGGGCCCTAACAAGAACAACTAGGTGCTATATCACTAATCCGACCGGTTAAGGAGGCATGACTACTTTCCTTAATCAACACCACCTCAGCAGAAATCTTATCACTTGGGGATTCAGCATTAGGTATTGAAAGAGTTTGTGGATTGCAGTGACATAGACTAAGTATGCTATGTGTGTTGTAGCAGTCCACCCTAGTGCCAGTTAACTCTAGCCTTAACGACTCCACACCCGTTTTAGCAGGCTCGCTACTCGCCTGCGACCCGACATGTTCTAATGTGAGAAGTCATGGAAGGCTCAAACAGTAATCATGTTTCTAGAAAGAGTGATGGCACCTTCCCAGTTAGGGTGAAGGCCATGCATCTTTAGCAGGTCAGGCTGGCCCCAGAAAGAAGGCCAATTATCTACAAACTGGAAACCCTGCTTTCTACAGAAACTAGCCATCCACCGGTTAAGTGAGAATAATCTGCTAAACCTCTCATCATTGCCTCTCGCAGGCAGAGGGCCAGAGATAATAACTAGATGCCGACTCATCTTTCAAGCGAGATTACAAGTCCTAGTTATGTTCTTTTTTGTAATCTCAGACTGCCTCATTCTAGTATCGTTGGAGCCGACATGTATCACTATGTCCGAGTAACTAGTGTTGTTTGCACTAAGCTGGTCTCTAGGCCTCTTGCGTGTCAGCTCCCTAAGATTAGCTTCAATGTCGGTTGCTCTGGCCCCAGGAATACACATTACAGTGGCTGGCGTTTTAAGCTTAAAGTCCCCTATAACTAATGTACGGGAGCCAGTAGACTGAGATGGAGTGTGCCTAGCAAGGGGGCTAAAAAGATTATGGGTCAGAACAGGCTCACCGCGGCTAGCAGGCTTCTTAGGGATAATGCTAGCCGGACTAGCGGATAGGCTATGACCCGCACTAGCCGACGCTAGCAACATTGCGGGAGGGCTACGGCCCGCACTGTCACGGTCAGATGTGTCAGTGTGATCTACGATTATTAAACTATTTTGCTCTTGCTAACGGACACGGCCCTTTAGGAGAGAAAGCCTCTCCTTGGAAATAATGCAGGTATTGCAAGTATCTGATGCGGTGGAGGTGCACAAAGCCACGCTTACCTTAGTACAGCCGAGCGAATACATACACTAGCAGAGCTGCACAAAAACGAGGACGAACGGAGCTAGGAGCTGTTCAGAGAATCGGCGAATCACTAGTTAATGAAGAATGGAAACAGTCCTCAAATATAAAGAAATACACCGGACACAGGTCTGACGGGTGGTGGTAGAATAAAAAAATAGAAAAAGAAAAAAGTAAAATATCGTTCGTCTCTCCTGCTAAGGCTAAAACATTAAATGTTTTAAATTGAGGAAAAAATAAACCTGTAATTTTAATACAGTGACACTAATATTTCTGCTCATGGTTGTCACATTAAGTATGTAACATTAAGCCCATACCTATTGGACTGCCCTCCTTTGGTCATGGATGGGATCCTCCCCCAAGTGGAGAGCGTGCAGTATCTTGAGGTCTTTATTCTGAATGAGGGGAGGATGGAGTGGCAGCTTGACAGGCAAATTGGCCCACCTTCTTCAGTAATGTGGGCTGTATCATTCTGCTTTGGGAAAGAGGGGGCTGAACCAGAAAACGAAGCTCTCAAGTTACCAATTGATTTGGTTTGTACCCTCACCTATGATCACAAGCTGTCCGCCATTACCCTCAAGATCCTAGAAAAAAGGGGCCAAAATGAGTTTCCTCCCCAGAGTGTTCATGCTCCCCCATAGAGATAAGGTGAGAAGGTTGGGCATCCAAGAAGGGACTGAGTCAAGCTGCTGCTCCCCCAGATTGAGAGGAGCCACCTGACGTGGCTTGGTCATTTTGTTAGGTTGCCTTCTGGGCACCTATCTGGTGAGTTTTTGGGGCAAGTCCCACTAGGAGGAGATCCTGGAAATGTCACAGGATACAGTGGCTAGACAGTCTCCTGGCTGACTTGAGAACCCCTTGGAATTCCCCTAGAAAAGATGGACAAAAGTGACTGGGGAGTCGCAAGTCTGGGTTTCACTCCCCAAGCTGTTGACCCCGAACACATGGTGGGTAAGTGGATGGATGGATAGACGAATGGATGGAGATTGTCTAAGTACACAAGCACTCGGGAAGTATAACAGTGTTGTGCGGGTTTTTCTAGTGACCTTGTTTATCATATCTTAAACAATATATTGAGGATCACATTGCTTAATAATGACATAGAATGAATACCAATTAAATGGATCAGACAGTACCGATGGAAAGGGATAAAAAAAACAATGTATCTTGATTTCATACTGATTCCGGGCAGCAATATCTGATGCATGCCAGAGCATTACTGTGTATTGATAAATATCAGTTAATCTGAGCCATCCCTAATTTCTGTCAAGATCACTGTTTCTCGGTAGTAAGAGCCTAATTGAATACTGCATTCAGTTTGAATACACTTTGTGGCGGCAGACCTGTTTTAGAACTTACATTTAGTTCATAATGTAAAAAAAAAATGTGTCTCATTTTGTGATTTCTGCAAAAGCCCTGCTAATGTATTTCTCAGTTAGTACAGAGATGTGTATGATACATGACATTCTGCAGTTGTAATCCTTTTACCATGTTTTTTTTTTTTTACAGATTAAATGTATCATACTGCAGTTGCTGAGAGGGTTGAATTATCTCCACCATAACTTCATAATTCACAGGTCAATAATATGAATAACTTGTTTCTTTAAAAAAAATCAAAAGCCTGTTTTGTTTCTGACCCCTAGTCAGAGCCTTGGATCTAGTTGTTTCTCGGTTAATGTTGACAAGACAAACACACTAGCTGTCTTGCTCACGCTCTCTCTCGCCCTCTCTCTTTTTTGGTTGCACAATTCTAGCTTGTATCTTGTTCACAATTACACCTTATAGTTTTCAAAAGCTGAAAACTTCTTTTGTTCGAGAGAGTGGGTCTAGTTTTCACTTTGTTGAGCAACACTTAAGGAGGCTAGACGGCTCACAGCGTGTCTCTAGAGATAGCATATGATAACATCTTAGCCATGTTACCCTCACAGGAATAAAATCATAATGATATTAAAGCTCACGAATCAGGAAATGGACAATGTAATTGGATGCTGCATCAGAAGAGGACTCGGGTATGACACACTGTGCAAATGCCTGTCAAGGCAGACAATGCGGGAGGGAGAAAAAAACTTTTTGGTTTGACAGATTTTAATTAACCATGACTTTTAAAACCACTATATATTGCCAATTCAGTTGTCAGCCCATACCGAAGCTGTAGAATTGAAATACTTTTTTTTTTTTAACAATTTCTATTCTATTTCATTCTATTCTGTTCATTTATGTTGTACCCCTCTGTTGTATTGTCAGGGACCTAAAGGTGTCTAATCTGCTGATGACAGACAAAGGCTGTGTTAAAATAGGTGAGTCAGCATACTTCCATCTCACAAAATCAGCTCAATGACTCCTAAGGTCTTCTTCATGCCAATCTTGCTGCTGATCCGTTGGGCTTAAAATTAGCAAATTGGGTCAAAAAGAGCCATATTTTACCATTCATTTCTTCAAATGGAAAACCAAAAATATCACCACACCTGGGAATGTAAGTGCATGCTGTACTGTACCTCTTCTGTGTGGCTACTTCTATTGAATATTTTGCTCCTTAAATAGAATTTAAAAATGTATTTTGTTGTTTTTTTTATGGGGTGAAAATTAATTATAAACACAGACCACGAAATAACAGAACTCCACTCAAAAATAAATGACCAAATGTGATCATTTTTTGATATAAGTTTGGTATAATTTTTAAATTTAAATTTAAAAATTTTAAGATAGCATTCTCCCGATTGTTTTTTTTTTTTTCAATAAAACAAAGTGATATTAGACCTACTGAAGACACATTTGACATGTTCAAAAGCGATGTGTGATGTCCTGTTCACTGTGAGAAAACCTGGTTTGAGTTGAAGATCATGGCTCCTCCAGCAAGACAATGACCCAAAACACACATTCAAAGCACGCAGGAACAATTTAAAAGAAAAAAAAGTGACTGTGTTACAATGCCCACCAATGAGTCCTTCTCTCAACCCTATTGAAAATATTTATTGTCAGCTGAAGTCTGCAGTTTGGAGAAAAGCAGCTGCAAACACATGAATAAGCTTGAAGAATTTGCAAAGAAAAAGTGGGAAAAGATACTAGCTGAGAAGTACAGGAAGATTATATATGGCTGCACAAGACATTTGGAAGCTAACATCGCTGCCAGAGGGTGTGCAACCAAATATTAAAGAGGGGTGATATTATTGTTGCATATGCCATGTTTTCTGATTTGTTCTTTGAAATGACAAAATACTCAGGTTTTATTTCCAAAGCACATTAAAAAATACCAGCGGTGGGCCGTCTGGGCCAGCAATGCCTTCTCTGCTGGCCTAACATGACCTGACATCATTATCATAAATAAAATAGACTATAATAACCATAATAAAAGTCAATTTAATCTTAAATTTATTTTTTACTATACATATATATATATATATATATATATATATATATATATATATATATATATATATATATATATATATATATATATATATAAAATATGCATACAGTATATACACGCACACACACAATTATTCTCCATATTCTATTCTTTTCATGTCATATTATATCCATTTGGTTAATGCTCATTCCTATGTTGTAGTTTTAGTTTAGAGTTTTTAGCCAATTACAATCTAACTAACTTGTATCGCCACACTGTATGAAATTTACCTGCAATCAGACCCATTTGAGGGCATTCGCAAGCTAGAGTTGCGGCACTTGCGGGCTTCTGTGCAGTGTGCAAAAACATATGTGAATGGGCCCATATAGTTAATGGGACAGTTGCAATTGCCAATCGAGTCATAAGGTGGCAATCTAGAAGCCTCACTTGAGCGTGACGTGATTGGATGTTTACTGCAGGGAGGCAGTACTATGTTGATTAACCGTTGAAAAATTGAAGTTGTTCAATTATTTAAAAAAAAAAAAAACCTTGTTGCTCAACTAAGCTATACAGTGTTGCTTGGGTGATCTGCACTAAAGGCGTTACGTACAGTGAAGCCAGACCCGTGGACATTTCGCAGAAAAATCAAATGTACTCGCTTTTTTTAAAACCCACAATGGCTGAAGAAGAGCAAAACAGAAATTCGACAGACATGACTTTCAGCATTGGCATCCATGTCAATAGAAAAGGATTTATTATTGGAAATGAAATGCACTGACAAACTCTACAAGCAAGTCATTGAAGTCTTCCTGTGGAAAGAAACAATAAAAAAAAAAAAAAACGTAAAAAATCTTGTTAAAGCTTGCCTGCTCATGGTGGACTTCATAAAACTCATTTTAAATTATTTTAAGTTTTGGCAATATCACGTATCACGATGAGTTGTAATTGCTGATGCGGGTTTATTGGTGTTTAAATGCTCCAGAAAATGTCCTGTGTAGCCCAGCAATGCGTACTGCACGTGTGCTTCTGAGGGGTATATATTCGAGTGGAATCGCGGAAGGCGAAAGTGAAAAAAGCATGGACCACCACTGAAAAAGACAATGGTCAACCAAAGCGCTATACAGTAAAATAATCTTGTAAATAAAACATAAAACACTTACAACAAGCGAACAAGCAGAAACACAGATAAAACAGCAGTGCAACAGTAATCTCAATGTTCCAACCATCTTAAAAGCAAGCGAAAAAAAAACTTGGTTTGGGCGGATCTGACAGAGAGAGACAAACTATTCCAGAGCCTTGGGGCAGCCGCTTCAAAGGCTCGGTTGCCCTGATTGTTGAGGCTGGTTTTGGGGGGAGCCAGCAGCAACTAGTTAGAAGACCATTGGGCTTGAACCTGGGTGTGATAGTGCTAGGGTTTGGCTCACTAAGTAGTTTAAAATTTATTCTAAAGGAGACATTGGAGAGAGGCCAGTAATTGAGTCATTTGCTCATGTTTCTTGGTGTGAGTTATGAGATGAACAGCTGCATTTTGGACCAGCTGTAGCTGTCTAATGGATGACTGCTCAAGGCCAACGAGCTGGGAATTACTGACGATGTCTTGCTAATGGCTTTGATGTTCCCTTCCCAATCCCTTCCCTTTGCAGATTCAAAAGTTGATAACTCTGGTTCTGTACATCCTAGCATATGGCGTGCTATGATGGCTTTGTAGTTCTTGGGGTCCTACATATGCCAACAAAAATGCGTAGCTCTAGGTCAAACGGGTCGGAACGCTGCAGTTTTAGGATCATCTGTTTTCAATTACAGCAACTTTTACCAAATTGGGGAAACATCCGAATTTGAGATAGCGTACAGACCACCCCCTATATCACAACGTCATAAAATTTAGTAAGCTTCATCCTCCATGTCTCGATGCTATTCTGACAAATTTTCAGTTCATTTACGGGCTTAGCACAATACATGAAAGTGTAAAAAATGAGATTTTTGTCTGTAAATAGGTGGCACTATAATAAATTTGAAAATTTATCATGCAGATGTTTTAAAGCAGTGACAAATAACTTTTCTGTAAAGTTTCAGATGTTTCGAAGTTTGCACGTTGGAGTTAAGGTGTTTGTCGCTCATGGTGAAGGAAATTTTAAACATATTTTGAAGCCCCTCCCCTATCATATATGTTGGCCGATCTTCACGAGATTTCGTCCAGCTGTGGCCCTATGTCTGATAATAGAGCACGTCGAGCTTGAAGTCCATTGGGTCAACCGTTAAAGAGAAATTAAGAGGAGGGCCTCAACATGCACGAAAAGTAACCAAAATTTGCACACTCGTCGGACCTGCTGTAAAATTTGATATTTTGTTTTTTTTCCACACATAAAATATAAATAAATATTTTTAGCTCCACCAAGAGTCAAAAAATTCTACTGGGTCGGCTCCCCTTTCACCTAGAGATAAGACATTTTTTAGTCATATGTAGGACCTCAAGACCTACAAATAAAATATGAGCGCCATATGCTAGGATGTATAGAACCAGAGTTATGATTTTTTTAATGTGCCTTTTTTGGATGCTTGCAGGTACCAAACTCCTCTTAATATCTCCTTAAACAGTTGCCCCGATGGACTTCAAATTTGATGTGCTCTATTATCAGACATAGGGCCACAACTGGGCGAAATTTCATGAAGATTGGCCAACATATATGATGGAATCGGGGCTTCAAGATAAACAAAAATATAGCTACATTTTTATTGTTATGTACTTTGTTGAACCTGTCGAAGTAATATCACAGAAATTGTTTCTGACAGGCCCTCAAACACACCTAATTTCCTCCACCAAATATTGCGATGTTTTGATAATGGCCGTGGCCTATACAATAGTGCTCTTTACGACGATTTATCGTTACAGTAAATGCTGCTTTAGTTTGACCCAGATGATCTCATCTTGTCACGACTTCATCCGTTGAATGAAAGTCCATTTCTACAAACATCAACAAACTTACACTCCGTTGTCGTGCAAGAACAGGGGTCGCCAACCCAAAATGTTGAAAGAGCCACATTGGACCAAAAGAAAACAGAAAACAAATATGTCTGGAGCCGCAAAAAATTAAAATTAAAAGCCTTATATAAGCCTTATAATGAAGGCAACACATGTTGCATGTATCTTTAGTAGCTATATTAGCCTACTATTAACTACAAATACATAATGAACCTTCATGATCAAATGTTTATTTTTACTGCAGTGCATCCTGTTGATAATGATGCATCACGTGACTACCCTGTTGTCCGATGCCACCTCAAAGTTTAACTTCATTTCAAAATTAAGGAATTATGTTTCATTGCTTTGATGAAGTTAAAGAAATGAAATAAAGAAATCAGATTTTTGATGTTTTTATTTTAAGGATTCGAATAAACAACAAAATGGAATGTGCATAACATGCCCCTTATCTGGGCAACGCAGTGCAATAAAACGCAGCCTGCAAAGACAGTATAAAACTAAAACATCAGCCTTTTGAAAAGGTAAAGTACATAAAATCAAATCAAATACAATTCAGGTTTGATGTCTGTGCAAATGCCAACAAGTCAGTGCAAGGATAAACGAAAAAGCATCCTCTTTTGACATGTAACCAACGCAGCTATCATCGGACCTGAGCAACAAAAAAGAGTACCCCTAAGTGGCATTCCAAATATATACAGACAAAAATCAGATATCACTTTATAAAAACAGGCACTTTGTGACTAAATATGTGCCTATGCTGGCATATTTAAGGGATTGTGTTCTTACCTATTTAATGTGACTTCTGTTTTCGGACGTAACTGGTCAGTTTCTCAACATCGGGCTTGTAAGATGTAACTTTGATCTTGACACAAGACTACAAGCTAAGTAATGCAATTGCACATTTTCTCTCATGTCCAACTGGGTACTCGGCTGCAAATGTGGCATGCCTTCCTTGAAAATGCCTTTCCACATTGCTCTTTTTGTTATTTGACAACTTCTCTACAGAGCAAACATTCAGGCAATCCTTCCACATTGGCAACAAACGCAAATGATTCGGTCCAAGAAACGTTCATTCCTCTGTTCTCAGTCATTTTTCTCTTTTTGCCTTCGGCCCATGGCCGCCGGTTTGATTACAATGGCCACTTGCCTAGCATCCCGCCCTGCTAATAGAAACGCGTGTCGCAGGCTATCATATAATTCTTCGTTGACAGAAATGTTGAAATGTAATATTTATTCTAAACATTTTTACACCATTGGAAAACGTTTAGAATGTTTCTGTCTTGTTTTTCCTCTGACAGAAACCATATTAAAACAAAAAAAATATTTCCCCCATCTTTTCCCATGTTCAAACATTTTTGAAAAAGCTCCAGGGAGCCACTAGGGCGGCGCTAAAGAGCCACATGCGGCTGGAGCTGTGGGTTGCCGACCCCCATGCTAGAATCACCTTGTGACTGAAAATAATATAATACAATTTTTCCAATTCCATTTACTTAGTTGCGCCCGCTGAACAAATGAAAGTTTGACCTTTTCTAAAACATTGACCTCTACTGTTCCCTGCAAATACCGTGATGCACTCAGACATACACACACTGCGAGGGCCCGTTATAGCTGCTTGCAGCTCTAGTTTTACTTTGAGGCTGTTGTTCAGGGTGGCTTGCCTTGGATTTTGATTACTTAACAAAAACGAGAATGTGTTTGTCCATCCATCCAACCAGTTCAAGGTGTCTCCTGCCTACTGCCCGAAGGAATCTGGGATAGGCACAAGCAAGCCTGCGACCCTTGTGTGGATATCAGCTTCTTTCGGGCAGTAGGCAGGGGACACGCTGAAATGGTTGCCAGCCGCCACCGAGCTGCACAAGATTGTGTTTGTGATTGATTTAAAAGATGATCAATGCAATTGAGACTTTTCTTCCTGAGGTTTTTTTTTTTGTTTGTTTCTACCATAAACTTACTTCCTCCTTATTTATCTACTGTTTTCAACGTACAATATGTATGTATGGAAGTATGTATGCTTGCATGCATGCACATATATGTATGTGTGTATGGAATTTTACCTTGAGGTCTGTTGTTTAGGGTGGGTTTTTTTTATGTTTGTTTACGTAAGAAAATGAGATTGTTTATGTTCTGTTTGTGCTGTAAATCTTGCATTCTTTTATCTGTCTTCTCCATTACAGTAGTTGCTTTTAAATTCTCACCAACCTCCTGAGGAATTGAAACATGTTGTGAAACGTTATTTGACACAAACACCTTTCTGTTCTTTTGTGTTTAGCTGATTTTGGATTGGCTCGCAGGTATGGTGTCCCCCAGCAACCCATGACACCTAGGGTGGTTACTCTGTGGTAAGTGTCTTCTGAATGAAAAACTAATGTATGTGAAGAAATAACCTCCTTCAATCTCCTCCTCAGTTGCCCATCTAAAGGCAGTTTCCCATGAGCTAATTTCTTGGACATCAATTTCCATTAGATTTTTTTTGGGGGGTGGATTGGTTACACTGCTAATAAGTGTTTCAGCAATAAATCAAAAATAACTAGAAAATTTGTAATTCCTGAAGAAATTGCGTGTGAAGGCGAAAACGCTGAAGAGAGAGGCGTTGAATGGTGAAATGTTAAGTGGCCTGAATCTGTGAAGAATTCTGAATATTAGAAAGTTGGAACGGTTTGAATAGGCCAAATAATCTAGAATTTTCAAGGGAAAAACTGAAAAAAGTAGAATTGTTGGGAAATTTTGAAATTGTGGGAAGAGAAAAATGGATACACCCATGGAATGGCGGGAATTGGGGAAGAGATTAAAGTTGGTGTGGTGTAAATTGGATGATAGTGGCAAAGAAAGGAGGTTGAAAAGTTTTGGTGAGAACAGTGTGAATGAATGAGGAATTATAGGTAATAATATTAAAACAGTTATGAATTAGAATGTGTGAATATTAGTAATGATGAAAATGTGAAAGGAATTAATTTAATGATGTATATGTAAAACGGGGAAGCTTCAAATGTGAAATGTCAAATATGCCACTGAAAATTAATTATGAATTATTATAGGTGAAAAATACGGAATTATGGGAAAATATAAATATTTATTAATTGTTGGAACGATGGAAATGGTCCCTAAGGCGAAATGAATGAGTTGAATGTTGTGAATGTGTAAATGGAAAGGTTCAAAATGTGAAATGTTAATTCTCCCATTGGATATGAATCTTGGAATATTGAAGTGAAAATATGGAATTTGGGGAAATATTAAAATATATGAATTATTGGAATGATGGGAATGATTCATGAGGGGAAATGTAAGTGTTAAATATTATGAATTTGAAATGGGAACTTTCAAATGTAAAATGTTAAATCTCCCATTGGGAATGAATGGGGAATCCTCCCATTGAAAACGAATTGTGAAATATTAAATGGTGTAAAATATGGAATTATGGGAAATGGGAATGAATGAGCTAAATATTGAAAATATGAAATGTGAAAGCTGTAAATATGAAATGTAAAATTACCCAATTGTCACTCCTTCTCACTGGATCAACCACGCCACAAGTTTTCATATGTACAGCTGACGTTTAATTATTCGTCACCGTCAAACTATAAACAATAAATAGAAATACAAATACGATATAATTGTTTACATTATTATACAAATGAAACCAAAAAGTGCATTCTTGCAACCTCGATGGCTGCCTTCCAACTCCAAGGGGAATGAAATCCAAATGTCCAAATTCTTCAATAGGCTGATGAAAACAAGTCATTTTGTCGCTTCAGCCGACGCTTGTCGTTTCCACGTCACAGCAGCACATGCCAAATAAACCCGGAAGTGCCACAACTAAATTGTCCCCATGGCAACAAATAAAATACGAACATCACAGGAAACAAATTGAATAACATATTTACAGTAATTATCAATTTTTAGATTATAAACTTGACAACATTTTTAACAAATTAACTGACAAACTATTTTTGGCAGTTAAACCAATGTTAAGTCAATGGGATTTTTGGCGTGGAAAAGAGGGAATTGTGGGAAATCTCTAAATATTTCGAATGAGAAAAATGGAAGCGTACGATTAATTGGAATAATATGAAATTGGAACGTGTGAATCGGATGAACTGGGAATGAGTTGAAACGCGCTGAAAAACTGTACCAAAAAAAGAGGAATAACGTGTGAAAGTTTTCGCCTTCGCACAATAAAAAGGATACCTGAAATATTTGATAACTACGATTCGCTGAAATAGATCTACTCATTGAAAAAGTTGAAACATTCCATCGTTATCGATAATAAACAAAAGTACCCCCAATTAGGGAAAAAGATAAATAATTCCAAGTTACTCCCCACTTTCTTCAATCTTGCCAAATCTGTAAAGTCCTGATAAAAGGTAGTACAAATTCATTTACAAAAAGGAAAAATTACTGTAAAGAAATGCTTTCTATTGAGTGAAATAACAGCCTCATCAATTTGTGAATTCCGCAAACTCCAAGCTACTACTGCTGGGCTCTTGTGAAGAAATAAATGCTAAAAGTGACTCTTCCTTCTTTGAGTTGAGATATTCCTTCTCGGTTTATAGTAAAATGTAAAATTTGATTAATTACAGAAGAGCTCTAATCACCCTTTGTAAAAAACTTTCACAAAATTTAAAAAACCAAAATTCGCTTTTATTCTGCAACCTCAATTTCAATGAAGTTGTGACATTGTGTAAAATGGAAATACAGTGGGCCCCCGGGTTACGAACTTAATCCGTTCAGCGGCTACGCTCGTATCTCGAATTGCTCGTATAGCGGGCAATCCAAACCCATGTTAATTCGTGAATGCGTTCAACACGCCGAAGCCTTAGGTAAAAACGACACACTGTATACATATATTAAAATTGAGTGACATAATCTGCTGTACACTTGCATTATATAACAAATACAATGGATAAATAGCTTTTACCTTTGAAACGACGAGACTTGAGCTGGGTGTAAGGAGAGGGGGGCAGAGTCCAACGCTCAAAGTTAACACGGAGATAGATATGCTATTGGTCTTACAGTGTTACAGTAACTCTTTCAGTCAGGGTGCAAATCACGCAGATACTAAAACATCATCCTCTTATTTCTTTCTTTACCGCTGCTAGTAATTTTAGAAGCTATGTCTAACAGACAAAGTTTGCAAAGTCTTCACAACATTCCGTTTTTCACTAATTTTCTCTCTTTCCTTCCATCCTGTCCCATCAAGCTAGATAAAGGCGTTCGGCCAATAGCATATCGGCATTTCTGTGATTGACGTGTGACGCCGGCCAATAGCATCTCCGTGAGTGAGACCGGGTGACCTTAATCGACCAATAGCATATTCGCATCTCCGTGACTGACTGATAATTATTCACACTTTTTTTTTAAACGGTTGGAATGTATTGACAATTAATTAAAAAAAAAACACACATTTAAACCAATGACAATTCTTTGTCCTGCAATCGGCACATTTAATTTCATGTCAGCTGTTTTTCCCTTTAGCTGTACAAACACTACACTTAAATGGTAATATATTTAGACACCGTGAGTGAGACAGTCAGTGTGACGTTGTAAGACCAATAGCGTTCACGTTACTGCCACAAGTATCTACTAATGATTGATGATGTCGCTACTGTTGATTTTAGTGACGCAATTAAACGAGAACACATCTACATACTCAATGGCCGGCATGTCGAATTGCTCGTAAGGCGAGAGGTTTGTTCGTAAGCGGAGGACAAAAATCTCCCTGATCCACGCTCGTAAGGCGAATTGTTCGTAAATCAGGGTGCTCGTAAGCCGGGGGCCGACTGTAATAGTACAATGAATTGCAAATAATTTTCAACCTGTATTCAAATGAATAGACTACAAAAAGCAAGGCATTGTTTTAAATGATAAACTTGAAATTTGACATTTTAAAACTTGAAATTTGAAAATGGATCTCTCAAATATGTTTCATAAAGCTGAGATGGAGGAACGAGCAAAGTTGATGAATGCTCAAAGAACACCCTTTGGAGCAAGGCAATCAGGTTAATAGGAAACAAATAAATGTCATGACATTGTATAAAAGGACCATCCCCAAAAGGTTAAGTTTTTCGCAACCAAAGATGGGTTGTGGATCACCACTTTTTGAGAAACTGTATGAAAAAATTGACCAACAGTTTAAGAACAATGTTTCTCAATGTGACTGTCATTTATTTATTATCATTGTCACCGCTATCAAAAATGTGAACAATTTTTGGACATGCTCGAGTGCTTGAAAGTGTTGATTGTCATGGGCACAGTGTGGAAACACGTTTCTCCGTCCATTGAGTTTCTTTGCCCTTCATACAAATGTTGTAAGAATAAGTATCACTTTAAGACAAAAAAGCAAGGTATAACACAGGGGTTGTCAAACTAATATTCCAAAGACCACCATTGCAAATGTTTGCGGAAACAAAACAAAAAAATTGTTCATTTGAAAAAAGTTAAAAAAAAAAAAAAGTTTTATTCGGTTTTAAACCCCAGCTGTGCTTTGTAGTGAGGTGCCGCCTTAGATTTGCTGGCTTCATCGCCTTGTTAGCAGGCACTTGTTCGACGCAAAACACATTTGGTCATCCATCGTTGTTTTCAATAAAAACAAATTCAATGTAGTCCTCTTTGTAAAAAAAATAGCTAGAGCATTGAATGTGTCAATAAGGCATAGCAACAGAATTTGTTGATGCATGCCCAGTTTTTGACAAGGTCAGTTCATCACTCAACACGACACATCATCATGTTTGGACAAAAAAAAAAGTCTGTTTTTGAGATGTCATAACAAAGGTACTTATGAATATTTTTTTATTTTCAACTGTTCAAAATATTCAGTGCCGTCAGAACTATCTATAGATGTCTAGAAAATAAAATGCATAGCCCATTTATGGACTATAAAAGCACAATTATGCCAGCCCCGGAGGAAGCCCTCTCAGCGCCCTGTGCAAAAATCTGTCAGGGCGCCCCCCCATCCCACCCCCCTGGGTAATTTGTAGTTTATTTAAAGTGGTCACTTACTGTTATAAAGGATAAAATAACAACAGAGAATCCGTCTGAAAAGGAAATAATAAATTTACTTCACATAACTGCAGCAAGTGACATTTTAATTAGGTTCATAGGCTGACATTGTGAGTGATTATAGGCTATAGTCATTTTCTTCATCTGCGACGCAGTTGGCTCAGCTCTCTCAGCCATTCTTCACTGGAACTCAACAGTCTGTCGAGGGTTACAATGGAATAAAAAATAAACCGTGTCTTCCGTATAGCCTAAGTCTACTGCAAGTAGTTAAGAAACGAAAAGCACAGTGCAATTGGACACACTTTGTTGGGAAACAAAACCATCAGCATTTAATTAATCAAAAACACATGCACTATAATATCAGGTTGACTGACTGATCTGAACTGGCGCGACTGGGGCTGTGCGGGTGTGGGTGTGCCCCTAGTGGCACGGCAGTGTGCGGTGGTGCCAAACCATTGTGCGACCCCAGTTGGCTGGCAAATGCACAGGTTGCCCAACACAATCGCCGGGCCTGAATTATGCTAATAGCAAAACTAACTAAGTTATATAGTATATAGCAAGGCCTTCTCTGCTGGCCTAATACAACCTGACATTAATCATAACTATAATAAACTCTTATAACTATAATAAAACTATAATAAAAGTCAATATAAGTCAAGTCATATATTTTATACATTAAATTATTCTCCATATTCTGTTCTTTTTGTGTCATATCCATATTGTTACGCTCCTCCTAAGTGCTGCAGTTTTACTGAAGAGTTTTTAGCCAATTAGAATTCAGCTGACGTGTGTCGCCCAGCAGACTTCATTTCTTCCTGCGCCCAGAGGCGCTGGGCATTCGCTTCTGTGCAGTGTGCAATGACATTGTGTACAGGACCACATTTATGTTAGATGTTGCTGTGGCCCACCCTGCTGGACCACTCGCAGCTTCCCATCCTGCCGTTGGTAGAGAACCGCTCCGAGGCCCTGCTCTGATGCATCGGTATGCAGAACGAATGGGAGGTCAAAGTCCGGATATGCCAGTACAGGGGGATGAGTCAACGCATCAATTAGTTCTTCAAGTACCTTTTGATGTCGTGCTGTCCATTCTATCGGTGCCCTGGATGACAACTGAGGGCCCCTGGCATTCTTTTGATGTGGATGTACTTGTTGAGCAGAAGACTTCACTTGGAGTAACTCATACAGTGATTTCGCTATCTTGGAGAAATTCTGTATGTAAGAGCGGTAGTATGAGAGGAATCCCAGAATCCTTCTCAGGTCACCTACAGTCTGTGGCGTCTTGGCCTTGAGTGCTAATACTGCATCCAGATCTTTTGGATCGACACGGACACCTTCAGCTGATACCAAGCGTCCAACATAGCGAACCTCTCTCTTGAACATTTCACATTTTTCGGGTCGAAGTTTGACACCACAAATCTGTAGGGCCTGAAGCACTTTGCGAACTACCTCCACATGATCTTCAAAAGACATCGAGTAGCAAAGAATGTCATCTAGATAGGGTAAGCAGCATTCATCTCGCAGCGAACTCAACATCTCCTCCATACTTCTTTGAAAGGCTGCTGGGGCATTTGACAGACCGAATGGGATTCTCACCCATTCAAAGAGTCCCCATGGTGTGACAAAGGCAGTGAGATGACGTGAACCTTCCGCCACAAAACCCTGATGGTAAGCTTTGCCCTGGTCGAGGATACTGAACCAAGAATTTCCTCCCAAGGTGTCAAGCAGATCCCTTATTCGAGGCAATGGGTGTCTATCAGGTACAGTTTTCAAGTTCAACAGACGGTAGTCAATGCAAAGGCGTAATGTGCCATCTTTCTTCCTCACACATACAACCGGTGCTGAGTAGGAGGACTTTGATTTGACAATCCATCCTTTCACAAGCAGGTCTTGGATGTATTCCTTTACTTCTCTTAGAAGGGGTTTTGGTATAGACGTATATGTCCTCTGCACTGGAATGTCATCTTTCAAGTTAATCACCATTTGAAGGTTTGGGATGCAGCCAATATCGTCCCCGTCCCTCGCAAAAGCTACGGATTCTTCATACAACATTTTCCTAGCAGTTTGTTGTTGGTCATTATTCAAGTGGTCCAGGTTAACTGGAGGCTGCCAAAATGATGGCGATGGCTTGGTAGGTTGGGAGGTGACCTCGTTGACGGATACAATGGGCTCTGCTTCGTCAAAAGAATTATTATCCAAAATCCTTTCAATCTGCTGTACGGTGCCCAGTGGCGTTTTACGCTGTAAGGTGATGTCGTGTTTTGTACTATTGCCAACTGCAATGGTGACATATGGCCTGGAAGTATCCCGTACTTCACATAAGCCTGCTCCCAAATCCAATTGCTCCAGTTGCTGACAGCCTTCATCTGCCTCAAACAACACGAGATTATCAAAGGTGTCCATATTTGGTGGGAGTGGGCATTTAACCAAAACAATTTGACCAGCTGGGATGGTCACGTCTTTTCCCCCTGTTCTCAGGCGTCCTTGTGGCGTTCTTGTCTTTGCAGCTTGGATGAAGTTCACGATCGCCTCTGCTTTCTCGTCAGTGTCACACATTGCATGGCGAAGCAGTTTTATTAGCACTGGCACCATTCGTTCAGGCTGGCCTTCAATAAGCTGTTCCAGTACATTGAATCCCACCAGTGGCCTTTCCATGGGCAAACTGCTGACTAAAAAGGGTACACTGATGGAAAGACTAGGGTCCTCATTTTCTGGAAGGTTTACCTTTATGGGTAGCCAACCATCAAAGGGGATCCGCTCTCCATTGACAGCAAACACTTTAAAGTCATCTAGCTCTTCAATAATTTCAGATAGCGGACGCAGGCTGAGGTCAGGCAGATATCGATCTTTCCAGGCACGGCTCAATATACTCACTTGCGCCCCCGAGTCAAGCAACGCAGTTACCGCCAAGCCATCCAAATTGCATTGTATATGAGCTTTCTTTCCAATTAGTTTAGCAACCACCCCACTTTTGGCGGATTGTAATTCCAAAGTGGGCTGTTTGGGAAATTTACTTTGGTTATTTTGTGTTGATGTTATTGACTTAATTTGAGGCTCATTTACTTCTCCGATCACTGGGTGCCTCATTGCAGTGACCGGCTCGCGTTTCCCTGTCCCTTTCGCCTCTGTGAGCAACCGACAGCTCGGTGGCCTTCATCACCACACAAGAAGCAGTGGTTACAGTCCAGCCGTTCAGCTTCAACGCATTTTGGACAACCATAAGGTCTCCCCTTCCTGCCACTAAATTTGCTTGGCGCATATTGGTTTGTCTTACCTGGTCGCGGCTGGCATTGCTGTTTCATGGCCTCAATGATGTTCGTGAGTTCATTTACTTTGGCCGTGAGCTCTTTAATTGAGTCGCTTTCCGGTTTAACCGCTGAGCTTTCCGGCTTTTGTTTCTGTTCTTGAACTGAACTGGGTTCAGACTGTGCGGCGTGTGCACTTGTTGCTGCTAATCGACGCGGTAACCCTATCCTTCTTTGTCTTTCACTTTCCTCACTTGTAATTTTCATTACCTGGCGCAGGATTGCCTCATCACTTACGTCGCTGTTCGACAAAAGTGATTTTAATTCTCGACGGATGTCGCTGTGTTTGTGACCTAGCCCTTGATACACTGTGTGTAAGAAGACGTCTTGAACAGTGGGTACATTGTATTTTATACCTGCATCAGACAACTTGGATGTGAATAGGACACGCTGTTTTAAACCTATTGCCCGGTACAGGAATTGTTGAGGTGTCTCATTGTCCTCTTGTTTAGCGCACATCAGCTCCTGGAATAATTCCGTACTGTTTTTTTCTCTTAGATGAGCCTGAAGGAACCCTTTTAGTTCCGTTATAGTGAGGTCATCTTTGTTAATTAGCATCTCTTTGAAAGTACCCGGTTTGATTATTCGCAGGACACCACGAACTATTTCGGCATCAGGAAAGCCTTCTCTCATCGCTTCTTCAATTTGTTTGCAGATGCTATTGTAACTTATGTCAGATGAGTGATCGCCAACCTGACCTCCTAGCACTTTGAACTCCCTCCTCTGAAGGTAGGAGAGGTCCTTTAAGGAAATAGTCCCCTCGCAACCTGGCTGGGTAACAGCCTTACTAGCTTGTGTTGGTGACGGTAGGGATGTTTCCATTGACTTTGAGGCAGGTACCAAGAGACTCCGTTTTAACTTGTTTGCAAGCTCCTCATAGTTAGTGAGAAGGTCTAATAGCTCTGGGTTTGCAAGATTGGTCATATCTTGGCTTACACTAGGTGTCACTAGACTATCTGTATTTACTGTTGTGGTGCTTTGGTATGAAATAGCGGTATTGCCATCTGAAGTGTGAATGTGACTTTGTGCTGTTGGTGTGGTTGTTGATTGGATTTCCATTTTTGAAGCATTATCAACATCATTTAGCAAAAACTGGACATGCCGATTTGCAACAACAGTATCAATTTTGTCCTTCAACATTAACAAGTCAACCATACCATTGTCTTCTGAATCAAGCAAGTTCTTACTGCACATGAATGAACTGATGTGGTCGAAGCAGGCTTCATGGTCTCCGTCGTGGAGTTCAGGCACATCCCGTTCTGACAGTGGACCCACGTCTTTGGCGATCAAAAAGAGTTCTTCCCCGGTCAAGGCAAGCAGGCTCTTCCTAATGTCCCACACTAGGCTTTTCCTCTCACTCCCCGACATGGCTGTAACTCTTTCTGGTTCCTTGCAACGGGCTCCCGAATTCAGCAACGGCTCAATCTTTGCTCCAACTCACGGCTCTCGGTTCGCATCAGCTCTGGTAGTGGTCCTTGGTGTCATGAGTCGATCAGCTCCAGACCAGTTGGTGGTGGCGCCGATCCCGGACGAGCCCCCAAGAATTGTTACTGGTCCAGCAGGGTGGGCCACAGCAACAATTAATTTATTTATTTACCTGTTAAGGCAGGAGTGACGGAGAAAGAACAACAACGTTAACTGCTTCCTTTCCAGATTCCGTCTCAGAGTTTATTAACCGCAACACATACACAAAACTTTACTTATAAACATTTCTGTCTTTTCATTTACATCAGTCCTTCTTTTGGTAACTCTGTCTTCATATCAATCACTGACCATTTCCCTTTACAAATTACTTCTTTCACAATATTCAGCAATAACATTACATTTACATATTATCTAAATATTCTTTTTACAAAAGTACACATGAATGACATCTACTGTCTTCTAATTTGGTATTTTACACCATCTACAGTATTCTCTGTGTTTAGTACAGTGGGCAGAAATGAAAAAGAACACTTTTGGTATGTTGCAACACCAACAGAAAAGAACACCTTACATTTAGTTTATCGGCGCGCCTCGAAGGAGGCCTCACGAAACAAAATGGACATCGCAGATGACGACGCTAGTACGACGGGAAACGAATATTCAATTAAGTGCCAATAAACAAAAAAAAAGTTGGTTCACCGCTACAATACTCGACAGAAATAACATATCACTGCGTAATAAAATAAAAGCGGTCATTATTTATCGTCCATTTACTGACCTGTTAAGGCAGGAGTGACGGAGAAAGAACAACAACGTTAACTGCTTCCTTTCCAGATTCCGTCTGAGAGGCGGCAGCAAAGTCGCGCTCTTTTCCGTCCCCCCCTGACCCGGAACCATTCAGCGCTACTTCCGGTCTTCTCTTTTCTCCAAAATAATACAACGTAAATCACAACAACATAAATATAGAAGCAGTCCGAATAACAACTATGACATGTATAACTATTTCAAAATTAGACTTTATAAATACAGTATATATGTGACAACACTAACCCCAGGGTGTCACATAGACAGTTGTAATAGCCAATCGGCAATTAAAAACACCTTCTGGAAACCTAAGTGGACGCTCACTGCAGGAAGGAGGTACTATTTTGATCCACTATGTTTAACGGTGGAAGTAGTTAAATAAAGAAAAAAAAACACTTTTTTTTTTTTTTTTTTAAACCCACAATGGCGAAAGAAGAGCAGAACGGAAATTGGACTGACATGACTTTCAGCATTCGCGTCCATGTCAATACAACAGGATTTATAATTGGAATTGAAATGCGAAGACAAACTCTACAAGCAAGTCATGAAAGTCTTTCTGAGGAAAGAAAGAAACATGGATTTTGTACTGAAATATCTTGGGGGCAGCCGTTTTGGATGAGTTAATATGTTTTTGTCATTTTATGTCATTCATATTAATTTGTCATGTTTGGTTGGGTTTGGTCGTTGTGAGGTTGTGGGGTTTTGTTCATGTTTCTGTTCCACTCGTGTCTGCCTTTAATGTCTGTGTTCTCGTTTGTTTGATTTCGTCCACCTGTCAGGTGATACTTTGTCCAGTTTTGCTCCTGGTTTGATCCTGCCTCATTTCCTTTTTAAAACATCCTTCTTGAGCCACATATTTGTCAGTTTTCCTGCATTTTTTGGGTCCCTTTCCTTCCTTTTCCCAACTCATCATGCCCCGACGTGACACTTATATTAAATTGCCATTTGTAATTTAGCATACAATCTTGTTAAAGCGTGCCTGCTCTTCATAGAGTTTATAAAACTTTGGGGACAAATAATTTATAAATATTATTATTTATTTTGGCACGTATAATGATACATTTTAATAAATGCTTTAAAAAATAGCCTACTTAGCCCAGTGCTGTAATGTGTATGCGTGCCCATGAGAGGTCCAATCACTGATGGGGGGGGGGGCTCCAAGTGCCCCCACTACTACAGACACCACGCAACCCTTGACCTTCCACATCCGTTACAGCTGCTCTTTCAACCTTTGATACTTCTCAAGTTTTTCATGATCTCAAACATGTCTTCATTTCTTTTTTTCAAATGAGCAGTATATAAACAAGGCTTCAAGGCTGGATATTTACAAATAATAATAAACCAAAATGAATAAAGTGAATAATAATTAAAATAAATTCCGTCAAAGGCATTGCAAAAACTTGGATCACAGGTCAACACAGCTAACTTAATGTGCTGAGTGCAAACATATGAAAAAAATAAGCTGCTTAGAACTAAGCACAGTATTTACTTTTAAGCAAATTTTAACTAGCAGTCAAAATGCCATTTTCACTCATTTCAAACCGAGTTTATTCCAACTTTTTCATCGGATTATTCAAAATAGGTCTCAATTGACAGCCGGGAAACACCACCTCCTGGTGGTAGGATGGAAAAGTGCCAACTTTGACTTAAAATCTAAAAAAAAAGTGCTTGACTTTTTAAAAGTTAATATTGCCAAGGATCAGCCTAATTAATTGTTGCAGCCAATATCGTGATCGCGATTAAAATTCGATTAATTGTGCAGTCCTAGGTATGGCACATTGGGATTTAGGTACTTCTATTCCCTACTGGTTGCGGATTTTCCAGGATACCATTCCAGCCACTTGGTTGTGGCTCTCATGTATGCTCATGCACCTAGCATCTCACACCCTGCTACTATGTGCTGGACTGTCTCAGGGGCTTCTTTGCACAGTCTGCATCTTTGGGTCTGGTCAACTCTGGTAGATCCCGGCTTCTACGGCTCTTGTGCTTATGGCCTGTTCTTGTACTGACATGATTAGTCCCTCTGTACTGTCTGTCAGTTTTGCATTGTCCAGCCACTGGTAGGATTCCTTTTGTCAGCCTCTTTCTCTATCTGACAGTGGTACATGCCATGTAGGGATTTGTCCCTCCAGATTGTCTGTTTCTCCTCCTCTGGACCCTCCTCAGGGTTCTGCTGCCTGAGACACTCAGCAGTTCATCCTTCAGGGCCATCTTTCTGATGTAGTCTTGTATTTTCGATGTTTATTCCTGGACCATGGCCTTTACACTTATTAGTCCTCGGCCTCCCTCTTAGTGTATAGTCTCAGGGTGCTGGACTTGGGGTGGAACCCTCCATGCATGTTGAGGAGCTTTCTATTCATGATTCCTGTGGTTTCTATCCCCTCCTTTGGCCTGTTTATGATGCCAGCGGTGTTGACTGGTAGTGATGACTGGTAGTGCGTACACGTTCATAGCTTGGACTTTGTTCTTACCATTCAACTGACTTTTCAGGGCCTGCCTTACTCTCTGAAGGTATTTGGCTGAGGTTGACTTCCTGGCCTTTTCATGGTTTCCACTAGCCTGTGGGATGCCAAGGTACTTGTCTTGGATATCACCAATGTTAGCCCTCTGGTAGATCAATCCCCTCAGTCTGGATCATCTTTCCTCTCTGCCACCCTTATCCAATCCGAATGACATCCCTATGTAATTGCTGTCGATCCTGGTGGTGTGGATCAGTGGATCTATTTCTCGCTCATTCCTGGCATACAGCTTGATGTCATTCATGTAGAGCAGGTGGCTGATTGTTGCCCAATTACGGAATCGGTACCCGTACCTGCTCTTTGCCTTGGTATATGCCGCACTTGATGTTGACTTGGGCAATGGGCTTTGAATTAGCCTCTAGAGTTGTCTTCCACATTTCCATTGAGTTCTGGATGGAAGTCCTTAGGTTCATGTTTATCTTATGCAGTCGTAGGCTTTCTTGTAGTCAATCCAGGCAGTGCACAACTTGGTCTGTCTCTTCTTACAGTCTCGGATGACTGCTCTATCAAGCAGTAGGTGGTGCTTGTCTCCCCTGGTGTTACTGCCAACTCCTTTCTGTACCTCACTCATGTATTGAGCAACATGCCTTCTCATTTTTGCTGCAATAATGCCTGACACAGCTTTTCGTGTTGTGCAGAGACAGGTGATTGGATGGGATGAGTCCCTTTTCTGGGTCTTTCATGATTAGGACTGTTCTGCCTTGGGTTAGCCACTTTGGGTGAATCCCATCCCAGAGCAGCTGGTTCATCTGTGCTGCTAGGCGCTCATGGAGTGCAGTTAGCTTCTTCAGCCAGTACGTATGGATCATGTTGGGGCCTGGTGCTGTCCAGTTCGTCATCTTTGACACCCTTTCTTGGATGTCATTAAGATGGTTACTGGATCTTGTTCTGGGAGGTTGCTGTGGTCAGCTCTTGGGTCCACTAGCTGTTTGGCATTGGTGCTCTCTTTCCCATATGTCTTTCCAGTATTTTTCCACCTCATCTCTTGGCGGGTCTGACCGGTTGTTGGTCCACTGCCACTGAGAATACACCTTGGATGGTTCAGTGAAGAACAGCTTGTTTATTCTCCTGGCCTCTCCCTCCTTGGTGTATGCCTTCAATTGGGCTGCCAGAGCTATTACTAGCTGTTTGGTAGTTTTGAGTGCCTCTGGTATGGAGAGTGAGTTGTACTTCCTGGACACCCCTTTATTCACCAGGTTTCCTTTTTGGAGTTCAGCTAGCTGGCCCACTTCTCTTTATGCTGCCTTTATCTTGGCCTGTAATCGTCTCTTCCAAGGTTGGTACTGTTTGTTATGTCCCAAGCCCACCTTGTATTCAATCATTCGCATGATTACTTTTTCTGTACTGTGTATCAACTTGTTGGTCTCAGTGATGGTTCTTGTGGACATTGTCTATAAAGCAGCATTCACATTCACTTGAAGATCTTCGGAAAGTACTTGGCAACTCAGCTTCGGTATTCGTTGGGGGCTCCAGGTTTCCAGTTGGGTCACGATCGTCCTTCTCAGGTCAGCAGCTCTTGTGTTGAGGTTGTTCGTTGGGGCTTGGTAACCATTCTCTTAATGTGAGGCTGGTGATGACATCCCCCGCTGACCTGTCGTCTCATTGTTGTTGTATTCCATTAATATCTAGTTGTGATAGTAGATTTCGATTACGGATGGATGGAACACCGCACAAAAATGCGTTTCTTTGTTAGCCTTGATTGTGGGTTTTGAACTAACCAATGGTCCCACATTAGCTGCTGTACCCCTTCTCTCTGGGATTGCTTGTATTGTAGCATTCCAGCTACTCCATATTTTATCTCCTCGTCCATCTTTGTTTAGTTCCAGTAGCCCATTTCTCACCAATTTTCCCCTGGTCCCCTAGCAACTGACACAGACCTTGTTGACCCGGGCGATATATGGGCTGGTATGACTCTGGTATGACTCCTGAGTCAGGTGGTGCGGGAGCGGAGGCTCCTGTACCTCTTTCCGGAGGGCAGGAGGCTGAACAGACTGTGTGCAGGGTGGCTTGTATCAGTGACAATCTAGACGGCTTTGCGGCTGAGGTGGGTGGTGTACAGGTCTTGCAGGGAGGGGAATGGAGCACCAATAATCCTCTCAGCTGTCCTCACGATGCGTTCTAGAGCCTTCCTGTTGTAGTCAGTGCAGCTCCCGCCCCACACGGTGATGCAACTGGTGAGGATGTTTTCGATGGTTCCTCTGTAGAATGTGGTCATGATGGGTGGCGTGGCACTTGCCCGCTTCAGTTTGCGCAGGACGTAGAGACGCCGCTGTGCTTTCTTGGCCAGAGATGCAGTGTTGGTGGTACAGGAGAGGTCATCGCTGATGTGCACCCCCAGGAACTTGGTGCTGCTCACCTTCTCCACTGCAGCACCATCGATGGTTCGTGGGGGGTGTTGGGTGCGGCCTCTCTGGAAGCTGACGACCATCTCTTTGGTCTTGCTGATGTTTAGCAGGAGGTTGTTGTCTTTGCACCATCTGGTCAGAAGCTCCACTTCTTTCCTGTAGTGGGTCTCGTCGCCGTTGGAGATGAGGCCCACCAGTGTTGTGTCGTCAGCAAACTTCACGAGGTGGTTGGAGCTGTGGGTTGCTGTGCAGTCGTGTGTCAATAGGGTGAAGAGGAGGGGGCTGAGCACACAGCCTTGTGGGGCCCCCGTGCTCATGGTGATCCTGCCTGAGATGTTGTTGCCAACACGCACCACATGAGGCCTCTGGCTGAGGAAATCCAGCAGTGGGTGCAGAGTGAGGTGCTGAGGCCCAATTTGTCCAGTTTGCAGGTGAGTTGTTGTGGTATTATGGTGTTGAACGCTGAGCTGAAGTCTATGAACAGCATTCTCACATATGAGTCTTTTTTGTTCAGGTGGGTGAGTACTGGGTGGAGGGCAGAGCAGATTGCGTCGTCTGTGGATCGCTTTGCCCTGTAAGCAAACTGATACGGGTCATGATGATGGGTGTCAGTGCCACCGGACGATAGTCGTTGAAGCAGGATGGGGAGGATTTCTTTGGCACAGGTATGATGGTGGCAGCTTTGAAGCCTGATGGCACAATGGCTTGCCTCAGGGAGGTGTTAAAGATGTCTGTAAAAACAACTTTCAGCTCCTCTGCACAGTGTTTCAGCACCCTGCCAGGGATGTTGTCTGGACCTGCTGCTTTCTGGGTGTTGATGGCGGAGTGTCCTCCTCACGCTAGCAGCAGACAGGCACAGAGGCTGGTCGTGCAAAGGTGGTGGTGTTTTCTGTGGGCGGGTGGTGTTCTGTTCCTCAAAGCATGCAAAGAAACTGTTTAGGTTGTTGAGCAGAGTGATGTCGCTCACGCAGCTTTGTGTTGCAGGTTTGTTCTCACTTCAAGGACAGCAAGAATGCCCTGCCACAGGCTGTGTGCATTCTTGCTGTCCTTGAAGTGAGAAGTTATCTTGTTTGTGTATTCTTGTTTGGCTTTCCTGATGCCACGGGACAGGTTGGCTCTCGCTGTTTTCAGGGCTGATTCTTCCCAGCTTTGAAGGCCTTGTCTCTGGCCCTCAACAGCCTGTGGACATCTCCTGGCAGCCATGGCTTCTGGTTGGCCCGTGTGGTGATCCTCTTGATGTGGGTCACGTCGTCCATGCATTTGATGTTGTAGGAGGTCACCGTGTCTGTGTACTCCTCAATATCTGTGATGCCGTTGTATGTGGCTGCTTCCTTAAAAATGGCCCAGTCTGTTTAGTCAAAGCAGTCCTGTAGGGCTGAGGTCGTCTCCTGTGGCCACACCCTTACTTCTTTCAGTGCAGGTTTGATGACTTTCACTCTTGGTCTGTATGCAGGCATTAGCATAATAGTGAGGTGGTCAGAGTCACCAAGTGACACCAAGTGGGTCAAGCTCTAGTTGTATAGCGGAGTCCAGAATGTTACTATTTAGCCATGTTTCAATGAAAACGAACACACAACAGTCAGTCACTTTTCGTTTTGATGATCTCAGAAGTCGGTTATCGTCCATTTTGTTGTCCAGTGAACGAACGTTCGTCAAAAGGATAGATGGTATGGCGGGGCGAGTTGGGTTAGCCCCTAGCCTAGCTCGGATACCTCTGCGCTTGCCCCGCTTCCTCGTCCTGGCGCACCGCTTCCGGCGCCTCCTTTCCGGGGGAGGGATAGCAGGCGAGTCTGGTGAATTAGCAGACCGGCGTAGCAGCCCCAGTTCCCTTAGCAAGTTCTCCGGTTCCGTGTTTAAAACTTGGCAAATCTTGCTTCTCCGGATTTGTAAGGAGACCCGTCGACTGTACACGTATTGTGGCGTAAACTGACCGGAAAAACTTTCAAACACTTGTTTGACAAACAAAACAACACATTGTCGGAAGAGCGAGTGGCCGCTGCATCAACACGCGCCGCCATCTTGGAGAAAACCATCACAAACTCTCACAGACACAGAACCACGGTATGCACAGATTGAGAAGGAGCTTCTCGCTGTGGTGTTTGCCTGCACAAAGTTCAAGGATAACAATTATGGCAAACCCACAGTTATGGAACCCGATCACCAGCCTCTGGTAACAATCCTAAAAAAACACATTCATACAGTCCCTGCTCGTCTTCCGAGGATTTTACTCCAGTTGCAGTGTTTTGACATCAGCTTGGTGTATTGAAGGATAACACATGTATCTCATCAACACATGACATTCTTTCCAGGGCTCCAGACACTCAGGTTTCTCAGGATCCTGTAGGAGATACAGAGAACCCTCGTCATTTCGCGGTTCGATCATCACAGGTTCACTATCGAGGATTTGAAAAAAAAAAAAGCGGATTCACGACTTCACAGATTTTTTTTTCCATTACTGTACTGTATTGCGGAGAGACATGCTGTGACTGTTTCTTGCTTCCAGACACATGAGATCACTATAAATGCATTTGCCACAGGCCCTCCTTGGACGTGGAACTACTGCAGTACACATATGTACTTAAATCTTAAATGATAAACCGTTTACACTGTACAGTAAGTGATGACACTGATGAAATGTTTTAGCAGTTTTGACATTTAGTGTAATGGAAAAGCAAAGGAATGGTAACAAGCTAAGGGAAGTGTTGTTGAGTGTTTTGGGTTGATGCAAAAGTGATACTGATATAAGGCTTCCCTCACATACTTTACTTCTCTTATCCCAGGTACAGAGCTCCAGAGCTTCTCCTTGGAAGCGAAACCCAGACTACAGCTCTAGATATGTGGTGAGACTCAATCCTCAATTATACTAAGTATACTATACAGTATTGTCTTTCTTGACACATTTAAATAAGTGTGCAGTCTAGCATATTTATGTATTTTACCCGTCGTTGATTTACAGGGCTGTAGGTTGTATCCTGGCTGAGCTGTTGGCACACAAACCTCTTCTGCCTGGAACATCCGAAATCCAGCAGCTTGATTTGATAGTTCAGTTATTGGGGACACCAAATGAAAACATATGGCCGGTGAGGGCATGCATTTCTGTTATGATGATAAAGGAGAGAAAGGTGTCCTTGCAGTTGGAAAGGTTCAAATCCAATCCCTTATTTTTTTCTTTTTTTTGTGTGAATAGTTTGCTTTCCTGACTTGCTTAAAGTTACAGTCAGCAACATGTTTCATGTCTTCACCGTAAGGGACATTGTGGATTATTTAGTTGCCTACTTGAAATGAATGGCTTTTCAAGCTGCGATGCCACTTTGTGGCTGTGGTTACCACAATACCCTACAGTATGAATAACACGCATCCCAGTAAAATGAGCTCTTTCAAAAACAATCTTAACTCCTTCAGTGCCAAGCATTAACTGAAAGGCAAACCCTGGAGTGCCAGTCGATTTCCAGCATGTTAACGTATTTTTCAAGATCAACAGAATATTGTATGACTATGTAGACATTGGTGGTACCATAAGAAAGATTGGATTCCTTTCTTACCTAGATAAAGAAAGTAAGATTCCGTCTTATTCCGTTACGTTATTTAGTAATAACTGAATGTCGGTTATTTGAGTGACACCAAGCTAGGACAAAAAGACAAAAAGAAAAAATGAGCTTTTTTGTCAAAAGATATTTTTTCATCACAACAGTGACTTTGACCCAAATATATGCAGTGATCCCCCGTGTTAGAGGGTCCCTGGCTTGCGTTATTTTCATGTTGCGACAGTGAATACTGTGTTTTTCCTCTCCTCAATGGTATTTTCCAGGATTTGCGACAAAAACTGTCATGTCCCCATGGGCTTGGCTGTATTTGTGTTGTTTCGTCTCCATCTGCAGGCATTTCTAGGTAATCACATTTATTTTCATTTGCCATCACACTTGCCTCCCTGCAACGCGTCACCACAATTCTGGTCTGCTATTGGTCGGTGTCTCCTCACGAAGATGGTGGTCTGCTATTAGTCGGCCTCACTCGTTTCAAAATGGCGGAGCGGTGAAGCTTTGTTTTGCTTGGCACTGAGATGTACAGTGTATCCACTCAGGTGTTCCCAAAACATTTTTTAAAAGCACCGTAGCGCATTGAGGGGCTCTCTTTACCTAAGAACTAAGATGTACATTACTGTATATCAACTCGGACACTGTCCCCATAAGTTTTTAAAAGCACCGTGGCGCGTGTGTCCAGCCGTGCTTTTGTGTCTCGTTGCTGCCTTGGTTAAACAATTGAAGTTTGCAAATCCATTGTAGCTCCAAACACCAAATTGATCCTTTACAAACAAAAGGCATTCCCAGCAGAACTTTTTGTCAGGGTTAGCTCACATCCCTGTAGCCCAGTCAGAAATATGACCAAGTCAGGACAGGTTAGCTAATAGCTACGCTACACCTCTAAAAATATATAATATATATATTTAGCAAAAAGGAATTTAAAATTTTGGCTTTCATTATAGTTATTATAATTATTATAGTATATTATACAGTAGTTAATGGTAATAGTTATGATAATGATGTCAGGTTATGTTAGGCCAGCAGAGAAGGCCTGGCCGGTCCAATATTAAGGTTTTTGTCCCTCTTGGCAAAGGAAAAATTGAACACATATTTTGAAGCCACACCCCTATCATATATGTCTTCGTATCTGCACCAAATTTTGCCCAGTTGTGCCCCTATGTGTGAATATGGACCACAGCAAATTTGAAGGCGATTGAGTAAAGCATTAAGGAGAAACAAGGAGCAGTTTGGGACCTGCAAATGTGCAAAAATGGGCCAAAAATGCACATTCAAAAAAACATAACTCTTTTTCTGTACATCTGAGCACATGGCTTGCACTGACATTTTTGTAGGGCTCGAGGTCCTACATATGCCTAAAAATGTTCTTAGCTCTAGGTCAAACGGGCCGGGCCCAGCTACACTTTTTCGACCTTAGGTGGCGCTGCAGAGCCAATTTTTTTGCATTGTTTTAGGAAACACGAAAATATCAAATTTTTCACCAGGCCTGACAACTGTGCAAAATTTGGTGACTTTTCGTGCATGTTTAGGCCCTCAAAAATGGAAAAGCGCTGCACAGTAAATAATAATAACTAGAGCTGCAAGCAGCTATAAAGGGCCCTCGCAGACCTATGCACGTTGGGGTATGAACAGGTCAGGGTATGAACAAGGACTATGAACGAAGAAAAATTATTTGTAGATGACTTCAGTGCAGGACTCTTACCAAATATGTAAAATTTAGACAAGGTGGGACAATGTGGGTTGAGTTACTGCAGCTTTTATTGTTACAATTTTGTGACTTTCAATGCTGTATAGGCCACACTCACTGTCGAAACATCGTACTGATTTGTGGAGGGCATAAGGCATGGCCAATGGCTTTTCAGAAAACATTTAAGGGATATCACTTCAAGGGGCTCAGCAGAGTACATAAAAACATTAAGGAATTGCTAAATTTTTTGCTACCACGAGGTGGCGCTCGTACTATGAAAATAAAAATAGGCTTGTAGGTGTGTTTCACATTGGAATCCCATCCCATATATGACGTTTATGAAAATATCAGATCATGTAGGTCCAATTACAGCAACTTTTACCGTTTTGGCGAGACATCGGACTTTGAGTTGGCATAGAGGCCACGCCCTCAATTGAAAAGTCAAAGAAATTAAGAACCTTCATGTTCCTATGTCTCATAGCTTTTCTGACCATTTTTGAGTTCATTTAGTCAAACAGGCATTGCACAGTACATAAAAGTGTAAAAAATGACATTTTTGTCTGCCACTAAGTGGCGCTGTACATGATTTGGAATTTTACCACATAGCTGTATTAGGGCATGACTTTTAAAGTCCCATGAAAGTTTCAGATGGTTTGAAGCTGTTACACGTGAGTTATTAAGGTTTTTGTCACTCTTGGCGAAGGAAATATTAAACATAATTTGAAGCTCCACCCCCATCTTATATGTCATGAGATATTCATGATATTTGGACAATGTGTGCCCGTTAGTCGGATAATGAACCATGCCAAACTTGAAGTTAATAGGGTGAACCGTTTAAAAGAAAAAGGCACTAGTTTGATACCAGCTCATGCCTAAGTACGACTAAAACAGCACATTAGAAAAATTCATTACAATTTTTCTCTACATCCTAGCACATCACTCTTGCTGACTTTTTTGTACGTCTTACAGTCCTACATTTGCCTAAAAAGTTTCATAGCTGTCGGTTAAACCAAACAGGTTTGACTGTAATCTTTCGACTAATGACATTTTTTACAGCCACTAGGTGGCGCTAGCTTTAAACTGGAATATATTTTTGGCGATGTTTTCAGGAGAATATTTTCATCCAATGTGTGAAATTGTGAGAAGATCAGATCATCTGGGTCAAATTACAGCAGCTTTTACTGGACCGATAAAGCTTCGGAATGAAAATGGACGTATAGGCCACGCCTATTATCGAAATATCATAAAATTTGGTGGAGGTCAGCAGGGCTGTCTAGAGGCTTTTCAGACTTAATTTCAGCGATATGACTTCAAAGGGCTCAGCTAAACACATAAAAACGTTTCAAATATGCTATTTTTGGCTGCCACTAGGTGGCGCTCGCACTTTGACAAAAAATACGTTGATAGGTGTATTCCGCATTGGAAACCCATCAAATATATGAAGTTTAGAAAAGATAAGACCATCTGGGTCTAAATACAGCAACTTTGTTCGTTTTGGCGAGACATCAGACTGACATTTTTGTTTGCCACTAGGTGGCCTTATAAGCAATTGAAGATTTTTTTAAACACATGTGTTAAGGGCTTGAGTCTTCATGTGTCTGTGAAGTTTCAGATTTTTCCAAGCTTGTAAAGCTGAGTTATAAAGGTTTGTTTCACATGTGGCAAAGTAATCATCAAAGGCATAATATGAAGCCCCGCCCCCAACATATTTGACGGCGAATCGTCACAAAAATTTGAACAATTGTGCCTCACAGTCAGATGAAACATCACAGCAAATTTGAAGTCGATCGGGTCAAGCGTTTGGGAGAAAAAAGGAGCAGTTCGGGACCTGCAAATGAGCAAAAACGGGCCAAAAATGCACATTCAAAAATTCATAACTCTCTTTCTGTACATCTGAGCACATGGTTCACGCTGACTTTTTTGTAGGTCTCTAGGTCCTACATATGCCTAAAATTTTTCGTAGCTCTAGGTCAAACGGGCCGGGACCAGGTGCACTTTTTTGACCTTAGGTGGCGCTGCAGAGCCATTTTTTTTGCATTGTTTTGAGAAACACAAAAATATCAAATTTTTCACCGGGCCCGACAAATGTGCAAATTTTGGTGACTTTTCGTGCATGTTTAGGCCCTCAAAAATGGAAAAGCGCTGCACAGTAAATAATAATAATAACTAGAGCTGCAAGCAGCTATAAAGGGCCCTCGCAGACCTGTGCACGTTGGGGTATGAACAGGACGGGGTATGAACAAGGACTATGAACGATGAAAAATTAGTTGTAGATGACTTCAGTGCAGGACTCTTATCAAATTTGTAAAATTTAGAGGTGGGATAATGTGGGTTGAGTTACTGCAGCTTTTATTGTTACATTTGTGTGAATTTACACTGTCGTATAGGCCACGTCCATTATCGAAACATCTTACTATTTTGTGGAGGGCATTAGGCGTGCTCAATGGCTTTTCAGACAGTTTATAAGGGAGTAACTTTAAGGGGCTCAGCATAGTACATAAAAACGTTAAGGAATTGCTATTTTTTTTTTGCTGCCACTAGGTGGCGCTCAGATTATGATTAAAAAATAGGATTGTAGGTGTGTTTCACATTGGACACGCAACCCATATACGAAGTTTCGCAAATATCAGATCATCTCAATCCAATTACAGCAACTTTTACCGTTTTGGCGAGAAATCGGACTTTGAGTTGGCATACAGGCCACGCCTTTTATTGAAAAATCATAAAAGTTGAGAACCTTCATTTTCCACTGTGTCATAGCTTTTCTGACCATTTTTTAGTTCATGTAGTCAAACAGACATTGCACAGTACATGAGAGTGTAAAAAATTTGATTTTTGTCAGCCACTAGGTGGCGCTGTAAATGATTTGGAAGTTTATCACATACCTGTATTAGGGCATGACTTTTAAGCTCCCTGCACGAGTTTCACATGAAGCTGAAACAGCTGAGTTATTATGGTTTTTGTTATTCTTGGCGAAGGAAAAATTTGAAGATCCGCCCACATCTTACAAGTCATGGGATCTTCACAATTTTTGGCAGATTTGTGCCGCTATATCTGCTAATAGTCAATGCCAACGTAGAAGTTAATCGGGTGAACCGTTTAAGAGAAAAAGGCACTAAATTTAGACCGGCTAATGTCTAAGAATGGGGCAAAATTGCACATATAAAAACCAAATCATAAAAATTATTCTGTACATCCTAGCACATCACTCCTATTGACTTTTTTGTAGGTTTTACAATCCTACATATGCCTAAAAACTTTTATAACTGTAGGTCAAACCAAACAGGAATGACTCCAATCTTTCGACTAAAGACATTTTTTGCAGTCACTAGGTGGCGCTAGATTTAAACTGGAATATATGTTTGTCGATGTCTTCAGGAATAGATTTTCATCCAATGTGTGAAATTGTGAGAAGATCAGATCATCTGGGTCAAATTACAGCAGCTTTTACAAAACAAGAGGGCTCTCGCAGCGGTAGCTGCTCGGGCCCTAATAATCCGGAGAAAAACAAGAGGGCTCTCGCAACGGTAGCTGCTCCGGCCCTAATAATCCGGAGAAAAACAAGAGGGCTCTCGCAGCGGTAGCTGCTCGGGCCCTAATAATAATCTGGAGAAAAACAAGAGGGCTCTCGCAGCGGTAGCTGCTCGGGCCCTAATAATAATAATAATAATAATAATAATAATAATAATAATAATAATAATCCGGAGAAAAACAAGAGGGCTCTCGCAGCGGTAGCTGCTTGGGCCCTAATAATCCGGAGAAAAACAAGAGGGCTCTCGCAGCGGTAGCTGCTCGGGCCCTAATAATAATCTGGAGAAAAACAAGAGGGCTCTCGCTGCGGTAGCTGCTCGGGCCCTAATAATAATAATAATAATAATAATAATAATAATAATAATAATAATCCGGAGAAAAACAAGAGGGCTCTCGCAGCGGTAGCTGCTTGGGCCCTAATAATCCGGAGAAAAACAAGAGGGCTCTCGCAGCGGTAGCTGCTCGGGCCCTAATAATAATCTGGAGAAAAACAAGAGGGCTCTCGCTGCGGTAGCTGCTCGGGCCCTAATAATAATAATAATAATAATAATAATAATAATAATAATAATCCGGAGAAAAACAAGAGGGCTCTCGCAGCGGTAGCTGCTTGGGCCCTAATAATCCGGAGAAAAACAAGAGGGCTCTCGCAGCGGTAGCTGCTCGGGCCCTAATAATAATCCGGAGAAAAACAAGAGGGCTCTCGCAGCGGTAGCTGCTCGGGCCCTAATAATCCAGAGAAAAACAGGGCTCTCGCAGCGGTAGCTGCTCGGGCCCTAATTACAGAAAACATATTGTGCTATATAGTGCAGTGATGTCTTGACAGCAGGCAAAGCCATTGGGCAGGAACCATCCCACATTCCAGCCAGGTGGACCGCAGACGGCCGAACTCCTAACCCGTGATGGTCGACCAGCGCAGGACCCAATGGAGTCCTAGCCCTCTCTCCCGGCCGGAAGAGGGGGGCAGGAAAAAAGAAAAATGAAGAAAGCGGCAGAAAGGCTCAATTAACTAAATGCTTTTGAATATAAATGTGTTTTTAGTCAGGATTTAAAGATTTCTACTGAGGTGGCTGCGCGGACTTCCATAGGTAGGGCATTCCATAGTACTGGCGCGCGAATGGAAAATGCCCTTGATCCCACAGACTTCTTTTTAGCCCGTGGGGTCGATAGCAAACCGGCATTTTGTGATTGAAGTTGTCGGGACGGAACATATGGTGATACTAAGTCGACGAGATAGGAAGGAGCTAAACTGTGTAAAATTTTATAAGTAATTAACAGCACCTTAAAATCACATCTCACGTGTATTGGAAGCCAATGCAGGTCAGCTAGAATCGGATTAATATGATCAAACTTTATCTTCCTTGTCAATAGTCTCGCTGCTGCATTCTGTACACACTGCAGGCTTTTAACGTAGGACATGGGAAGTCCAGAAAACAAAATGTTATAATAGTCTAGGCGCGACGTAACAAATGCATGAATTAATGTTTCTGCATCGCTAAGAGAAAGAATAGGGCGAATTTTAGCTATATTGCGGAGGTGAAAAAAACGCCGTTCTTGTCATGTTATTAATATGTGTTCGAAAGGAGAGAGTTGAGTCAAATATCACGCCGAGATTTTTTGCAGAACTACTTTGGGAAATAATACAGTTTTCTAAGTTCAGCGTGGTATTCTTAAGCAAGTGCTGATGATGATGAACAGGGCCAATAAATAACATCTCAGTTTTATTAGGGTTGAGAAGCGGAAAATTGGAAGACATCCTTTGTTAAATCTCGGCAAGGCAAGCCTCCAGTTTACTGCACTTGCACGGATCCGTTATTTCTAAGGGCATATAGAGTTGGGTATAATCAGCATAGCAATGAAAACTAATAGCATGTTTACGTATAATATCGCCGAGAGGAATCATGTAGATGTTGAACAGTAAGGGACCAAGTACTGACCCCTGCGGGACACCACATGAGACGGGGAAAGATTCAGAGATCGCATTGCCATAAGAGACACTATGCGTCCTTCCCAGGATGTAAGATCTGAACCAAGAAAGTGCTGATCCCGAGATACCAACACATGATCTAAGACGTTCTATAAGAATATGATGATCAATAGTGTCAAATGCGGCACTAAGATCAAGCAGTAATAATATTGATGAGATGTTGGAATCCAAGACTAAGAGAAGATCATTCGTCACTTTTACTAGCACTGTCTCAGTTGAGTGGTTGGCCCTAAAACCTGACTGAAGGAGTTCAAATCTATTGTTGTCCATCATAAAAACGCTAAGCTGTTGTGTTACAACTTTCTCAAGAATTTTGGCGATAAACGGAAGGTGTGACACTGGCCTATAGTTAAAGAGATCGTCAGGATCTAGGTAAGGTTTCTTAAGTAATGGTTGAATGACGGCCGTCTTAAAAGCTTCAGGTACAATGCCAGAGGAGAGTGACAGGTTGATATTATTCAAGACAGATGACCCTAAAATACGGTCTGTGTTATATATATATATATATATATATATATATATATATATATATATATATATATATATATATATATATATATATATATATATATATATGTGTGTATACGCATATATAAACACATATATCTGCCCTCCGGATTGTCTCATCTTGCGCACCTGCACTTTGTTTCACTTTGTAAAACCCAGAGGATAGTGAGAAACGCAATTTTGATTCCTTTGTATGTTAAACACATGTGAAGAAATTGGCAATAAACTTGACTTTGACTACACCTTTTCAACAAATGGTTCATAAATTTGATTAACATAACTATGAAATTCTAAGAGGGTAATTTTTACCCACTATCATATTTATCCGCTTGAAACGTTTTTTTTTTTTTTTTTTTTTACTTTTCCTAGCGTGCTTTATTTTTTCAAATACCATGAAAATAAATTTACATGAGTGTAAATAAGTATACGATGAAAGCAACAGCACAATAGTACACAGCTCAAGTTCGCTGCAGATGCAGTTTGTATTGACAATCCATCATCGCTTGATATAAAAAGTAGTTAGCTTGAAATTGTGGAGGCGATTTTGTTCGAAATACTAAACATGGTAAATCACATTTTTCAGCATTAATAGGGATACACTGAACCATTCAATGTTGTATTAGCTTGAATCAAACAAAAAGTGTAGAAGTTACAAGAGAAAAACATATCTTGTAATTTTATGAATTAATAAAAAAATGCTGAAATTAATTGAACTAAAAAAAACTTGGACATTTGGATTTTTTAGGGTAGTGATAGTAAAAATGTCGAATTTTTGGTTAGATTTTTTTGGCGTTGGAAAGGTAAAAAAAAAAAAAAAAACTCTAAAAAAAAATAGTAGAAAACCAAAATCATATCTGATTTGTGGGCTCATTAAGAGCTGAACAGTTTTTTGTCTGACAATTTTTATCGTGAAAAAAAAGAATTTTTGGTGAGTGGAAATTTTGGACATCTGTAATAAACAAGTGATTACTGGAAAAAAAAGGAGAAATTATCAAAGAAAAACTAACATAACATTTAGATAGGTTACAGTAAAAATAATAACATTAAAAAAATATGACCTCCAAAATAGGCCAAAGATTTGGAAAAATCTGAAATGAAAAATGTCCAATTTCCTTTTGATAGATGAGTAAATGGATTTTTACTTATATAGCACTTTTCTACCTTAGGTACTTGTGAAGGGAATCATATATTAGGTTGTTATCATTATGAGCTTAGTTCATTGTTACCCATTTATACAATCCTAGTTCATCTTGACCCTGTCCTTAGATAGAACTGTTGACGCACGAAAGTGTGAGCCGGGACCTTGGCCCAGCTGCTGGTGGCGCCCGGCTGGCTCTTTTGTTGTGTCTTGTAATCTGCTATGCTTCTACTCAATAAAAGCCAGGGGGGGACGGCTGGGCAGTGGAAAACTAGCGTTGGAAGACCCACGAGTTACATTTGCCCAAGCTTTTTTTCCCTATGCCGGCATAGAAAAGTCAATCTTGGCTGGTCTGAGTTACTCTTTTTGCTGTTTAAGCAGCTAGGCTTGTCCTAGTCTTCTTTTCTGAGATTTCTCTGACAGTACTCAAAGCACTTTACACTAACTAGTCATTTACCTACTGATGACGCAGCATCAGGAGCAACTAGGGGTTCAATGTCTTGCTCAAAGACACTTAGACATGGTCTTGATGGTCGGGGGATTGAACCCACGGCCTTTCGGCAGGGAGACGACCACTCTACCACCAAGCCATGCCGCCCCCTCAAATGAGTAGTGCTGCAGTGACATTTTGTATATCTTGACCCATTAGATATGCCATCTTTTAATATTTCTTAGTAAAATGCACAAGTGAAACTGGTCCATTGAACTTTCTAAGCTACTGACACTTTTTTTTTTTTTCAAACCAGCAGAATTGTCACATTTTGTCTGTTTTTTTTGGTTTTTGGTTCTGGTTTTTGGATTTAGCTTGAGTAGTTTTTGGTTTATTTCAAGCTGAGTTATCAAGCATTTGGTCTTTCCCGGTGAAGGAAATATGAAACCTAAAATTTGATCGCCTGCCCCTATCATATAGTATTTCGGTAAGTCCAAATAATTACTCCAGTTGTTGTCCCAAGTCTTGAGATGTTACAGCACAAATTCAAATTCGACGGGATGAATTGTGTAGGACAAGGGGCTTTTGAGGTTTTTGTTGTAAGTTTATTCCTGGTTTTGGTTACTTTGCTTTGCTTGTTGACTCTATTTCATTATTTTTTGCAATGGACTCTGCACTCCAGGACAGGTTTACGGACACAGACTGGAGCAGGTTTGCCTCTCAGGCTACCAGTGGCTTGCACACAGACATTGACTCCTACACCCACTCAGTACTGGAGTACATCAACAGCACAATTAACAGTGTTACTACGGAGAAACAGATCACCACGTACCCTAATTAGAAGCCGTGGATGAACAGGGAAGTGCGTCTGCTGCTGAGGGCACGGGACCGTCCATTCAGGTCGCATAACGCTCAGGCCTACAGCTTGTCCAGAGTCAATCTAAAGAGGGACATCAAAAAGGTCAAGCACGAACACAAGCTGAAGGTGGAGGAACACCTTGCTCATACTGACCCCCGACGCATGTGGCAGGGCATCCAGGCCATCACGGATTCTAAAACCAGCAACTCGTTGCTGACTGTGATGACTGCATCCTTCCTTGATGAGCTAATTCACTTCTATGCTCGTTCTGACAAAGACAACTTGGAAAAGGCTGGAAAAACGGAATACACTGTTGACCAACAAACCATCACACTCACGCCCACAGATGTTGAAAATGCCATGGGGAAGGAAAAGATGGCGGTGTAGAAAGCGGTTGACTTTCCAGAGCTCCTCACCACGACTCTGATATTTTCAATACAACTCTACATCCACGCTTTTTTACACATTTGACAGTGTAATATGAACATTGATGCTTACTTTTTGAGAAGACCTGACAAGATGCCACTTAAAGACGGTAAGAAATCATCGAAGACGAACAAGTCAGAAGCCGATGCTGGCGCGCCTGGCACCGCTCCGGCGGAGGGAGAGCGACTTCTGGCTAGCGGCACCGGCGACACCACGCAGTGGCATTTCAGAAGTTTGACGAGCGAGCCACCGAGGCAGAGAGTCGAATCAATGCAGTGGAACGCAGCTCCGACCAAGCGGAATCGAGGATACTGTCACTTGAAAAGCAAGTTCAGAGCATGGCTAATCACATTGACGATCTCGAGAATAGAGGCAGGAGGAAAAATATACGACTCGTTGGCTTGCCAGAAGATGTGGAGGGTTCTCAACCAACTAAATTTTTCGAGAACTGGGTACCGGACCTGTTCGGGCAAGAGACAAAAACGGTACGCGTGAAGATTGAGAGAGCTCATCGCACACTAGCTCCTAAACCAGGGCCCAACCAGTGACCCCGACCCGTCCTAATCAGGTTCCATAATTTTGCGGACAGGCAGACGATGTTGGACGTGGCAAGACGCAACGGGACAGTGAAATACCAGGAGTCCACCATCATGTTCTTTCAGAATCTGTTGGCTGCCGTTGTACAGAAACAAAAAGGTTTTAACGATGTGAAGAGACGCCTGAGGGGCATGGGAGCTAAGTATATGATGCTTTACCCGGCGACATTGAAAGTAATCCATGGCGGGCGACATTGAAAGTAATCCATGGCGGAGTTACTAAAATGTTCGACTCTCCCACCCAAGCCACGGCCTTTGTTGACACTCTCAAATAGGCTACACGTGAGTCACCAACTGATTTGGTTTGAGCATGGGGGCAGCTGATTCAGTAATTCTTACTGAAAATATTCAACTGAGGCATTTAAGTTTGTTTTCTTAAAAAATGGATGGTTATATATTATCAGACTGAAGCATTCACTGGTCCTGCCTAAACTTCTTTTAATGGGAAGGCTAGCCGTTAAATGTTTATCTATAATTTGTTCATACTGTTAAAAGATGGATGCTAATTTCACTCTAGTGGTGTTTAAATTTGGAGTTGTATGGGAGGTTAACTGAGTTCAGTTATGGAAAAGGTTATGGTAATCCCCTGGTTACCATTTGGGGAAGTTTTCTCGTTAGTGCTGTTGGCACGTCTATTATCTATTTTATATGTTGTCTTTTTCTTGTTTTGTTTTTTTAGCTGGGTAACTGTCAGGTGCATATCAATTATGGAAGCTAAAATACAGTTGGGGGTTTGTACTATTTTGACTACAAAAAGTTATGACGTGATACATTGAGACTGTGTACATGGAACATCAAAGGAAGCCACTCGCCTATCAAAAGAAAGAAGATATTGCTAGCCTTAAAAAAAGAAAACATTGACATTGCTCTGTTGCAAGAGACACACTTAAACGATGAGGAACATTTAAAACTGCAACAATGTGGCTTTGATCAAATTTATTTCTCATCTTTCACTTCCAAAAGCAGAGGGGTGGCAATTTTAATCAGGAAGAACTTACCTATTAGGGTCTCAAAATGTCAAGGACAAACATGGGCGGTTTGTACTTATTGTAGCCTACTTACTGGAAAAAAGACTCCATATTTCAGAGAAGGAATAAGTCAATAAACCTACTGCAGCTAAGTTAAAGGAAATCACGGCTATCCGCTCCACACTGGACTCTTTGTTAACTAAGAAGGCAGGGGAAAAGTTAGGTTATGCAAAACAAAGATTATTTGAGCATGGGGACAAATCGGGTAAATACTTAGCTTATTTGACGAAAAAAAGAAGGGCTGCTCAAACTATCGGGTCAATTGTAGATGGGACGGGTTCTTGCGCTTCTGATTCCAAGTATATTAACAATGCTTTTAAGAACTTCTATACAGACTTATATCAATCAGAACAGACCAATAACACTGAAACATTGATGGAAGCTTTCTTCTCCAAACTTGATTTGCCAACTATATCGCAGGACCAGAAGTCCATCTTAAATGCTCAGATCTCTATGACCGAATTGCGCGAGGCCGTTCAGCATCTTCAGACAGGGAAGGCACCAGGCAGTGATGGCCTTGGTAGCGAGTTTTATAAAGAATTTCAAAATCTCCTATTAGAACCCATGATGAATATGTTTAATTATTCGTTTGAGACTGGCACTCTCCGGTCTTCTCTGAGAGAAGCCAATATTTCTCTAATCCTTAAAAAAGGGAAGTGTCCAGAGGACTGCGCCTCATATAGGCCGATTTCACTCCTTAATACAGATTTAAAAATTTTATCTAAAGTGTTAGCAAGAAGGCTGGAAGACCTTCTACCAATTATAGTCAAAGAGGATCAAACTGGCTTCATTAAGGGTCGTAATTCGTGCAACAACATTAGAAGGGTACTAAATATTATTCAACTGTCAACACCAGGCAATGGACGGCCTCGTAGTTTCCCTAGATGCGGAGAAAGCCTTTGATCGAGTCGAATGGTCCTATTTATTCTACACACTTGGACAGTTTGGATTGGGTGAGGGCTTTATTAAATGGGTGAGGGTTCTATATACCCAGCCATTGGCTGCAGTCATAACCAATGGACTGAAATCAACTAATTTTGAGGTCCAGCGGGGAAACAGACAGGGTTGTCCTTTGTCCCCACTTCTATTTGCAATTGCAGTTGAACCCCGAGCAGAAGTAATTAGGCAAGACCCTTTAATAAGTGGAATTAATGTTGGCAGAAAATCGCACAAAATTACATTATATGCTGACGATGTCTTATTATCTTTGTTGAACCCTTCTATGTCAGTCCCACGTCTAATCCAGACTATTGCCCTGTTTTCCGCCTTTTCCGGATACAAAATTAACTTTTCCAAGTCCGAGGCAATGCCTCTGGGCAACTTGCGGCAGCAGCCAGATAACCCCAATCCGTTCCCATTCAAATGGTCCTCAGCTGGCTTTATATACCTCAGTGTCTTTATCACGCCTCAATTTAATCAGATGTTTCACGCCAACTTTGATCCACTCTTTGACAAAATTAGGCAGGATCTGGAGAGATGGACTAATCTTCCCATATCATGGCTAGGCCAAATCTCACTTTTAAAGATGAATGTCCTCCCGCGCTTTCTCTATCCAATGCAGATGATCCCCATTTTATTCAATCATAAAATAATAAAAAAACTGAATGGCTGGTTCAGTTCCTTCATATGGAACAAGCACCGACCACGGATCATGATGTCAGTGTTGCAATTACCAAGCGCTATGGGGGGGCTAGACTTCCCGGACATTAAAAGATACCAATTGAGTGCCCATTTAAGGTACATAGCTGACTGGATTAAAGATGATGTTTCTTCAATTTGGCTTGACATCGAAAAATCCCTTTCCAACTGTCCCCTCAAAAATGTACTTTTTATTGCCAAATTGAAATCTATTAAAGAACAGTGCCACAACCCAGTTACAGTTAACACGGTCAGAGCATGGAGGAACATACAACATTTGACAGCGAGATCAGGGCTTACTTCTGTTTTCACCCCAATCACTTGCAACCCTGACTTCCTTCCAGGGATCTTAGATTCGGCTTTCAGTGGCTGGACAGCTAAGGGAATTTCTTCTTTGGGTGATCTCTTTGATGGTAGTGTCTTCATGTCCTTTAACCAGATTGTGGACAAATACAACGTAGCACGAAAGGATCTTTTTCTTTATTTTCAGATCAGAGATTTTATTGTTAAAGACACATCTCTGCTCACCGACATGAATGTCACAAAAATGGAAAAAAAGGTGTTTCTTGCTGATGGGAAATCTTCCATTAGTGCCTTTTATAATGATCTAAGGGTCTGCTCAAATCTGAATGCTCGGGTGCTGGGCATGATCTGGGCGAGGGAACTGTGTGTAGTGATTACTGATGAGATATGGGAGGATATCTGGGATGAGGCCAAGAAAATCACAGTATGTAACAGGACACGAGCATTACAGCTCAAGATATTGCACAGAGCACACGTTGCTCCAAATCGCCTCTCTAGATTTAGAAAGGATGTTTCCCCATTCTGCCTCAAGTGTAAGACAGAGATTGGTGATCTTACTCACTGTCTCTGGTCTTGTGTGAAAATACAAAAATTTTGGACAGATGTCTTGTTCGATATTCAAAAGGTTTTGAAGATCGAACTTGACCTTGACCCTGTTTCTCTCCTCCTGGGCCTTCCCAGTGGCCGTGTGACTAATGTGTATGAGAAGAAACTGTACAATATTCTGACATTTTGTGCCAGGAAAAGTATTCTGCTTCATTGGATTTTGGACAAGGCTCCATCAATTGGGGTATGGCACAGGACAATACTGGAATATATACACCTGGACTTTTTGACCTGTCTCTCACACTCAAAAACCAATGTCTTTAATAGAACCTGGAGACCTTTTCTGGACTATATCGATGCGAACATATCTGCTATAATGTTAAGAGCATTTGTGTAAAATCCGGATTGACAAACTCTAGCCATACTTGTACTGGGCTCCCTCTGCAAATTGGAACTTGAATTGGACCTATGACTGGCTTTATTGCATTTTGTACTGTTTTAATGTACCTGACATTGCTGCAATTTTATTTATTTATTTTTTTTTTTGTTTTTTTTGTTTTGTGTGTGTATGCTTGTTGGATTTGTTCCTACTTTGTCCTAGTTTCGTCTTCTGTACATGTCTGTTTTGATGGTTGTGTTTTCTGTCTGTAAAAAGTAAAAAATGAATAAAAAATATATAAAAAAAAAAAGAAAAGAAAATGCACTGAGTAGAATCAATCCACGCAAGGCAGCTGGCCCTGACGGCATTCCTGGACGTGTGCTCAGAGCGTTTGCTGTGCAGCTCGCTGGTGTCTTCACAGACAACTTCACCCTGTCCCTGGCCAAGGCTGCATGCTTCAAAACCATTTCCAAAGTACCAGTACCGAAACACTCCTCTCCATCATCCCTAAATGACTACCACCTGTTAGCACTGACACCCATTGTCATGAAGTGCTTTGAGCGGCTGGTCCTGGCAAACCTCAAAAGCGGTCTGCCCCCCACACTTGACCCACATCAGTTTGCCTACCGAAGCAATAGGAGCACAGAGGAGCAGCAGCACTGCACTCGGTGCTCTCCCACCTGGACAATAAGAACACATACGCACGGATGCTGTTTGTTGATTTCAGTTCAGCTTTCAACACTGTTGTCCCCTCTAAGTTAATCACCAAACTTGGAGATCTTGGAATTAGTCCCATGCTCTGTAACTGGATTATGGACTTTGTGACCATCAGACCCCAGCATGTCAAGTCTGGCCACAACCTTTCCACCACCATCACACCGAACATCGGTGTCTGTCATGACAGGCGTGCCACAGGACTGCAAGCGTGTGTATGGATCTAACTCCATCATCAAGTTTGTAGCTGACATCACAGTGATCGGACTCATTACCAACAGCAATAAGTCAGACTACAGAGCAGAGGTTCAGCGCCTAGCTGCATGGTGCGTTGACAATATCTGCTCCTCAACACCAGCAAAACCAAGGAGCTCATTGTGGACATTGTGGAAGAAGAGGAATGACACACACATACCCATCCACATCAATGGCATAGTAGTTGAACGTGTCTCCAGCTTTAAGTTCCTGGAGATTCACATCACCAAGAATCTCTCCTGGACTACTAACACCTCCAGCTTGGTCAAGAAGGCTCACCAATTGCTCTTCTTCCTAAGGACTCTTAAAAAGAACTACCTGTCTGCCAACATCCTGAACAATGTCTACCGTTGTGTGATTGAAAGCATGCTAACCAACTGTATCACTACCTGGTATGGGAACTGCTCTGGCGCCGAGTGCGCGGCACTACAAAGGGTAGTGAAAACCGCCCAACACATCACAGGGACCCCACTACCGGCCATTGTGGATTTCTAGAGGAAGCGATGCCTACGTAGGGCTCGCAGCATCCTAAAGGTCCTTTGACATCCCAACCATAGACTCTTCCAACTCCTCAACTCCAGGAGGCACTTCAGGAGCCTCTGGACTAGAACCAGCAAGTACAGGAACAGCATCTTCCCAACAGCTGTTCCCCTCCTGAACTCTATGCACTTCTAACACTTCTTGTACATATTGTCCATACATGTAATATTTGTTTACTTATATACTAACAGCACACTTGTATACTGCTTATAGCAATCGTATATTCCATTATACTGACAGCAAACTGATAGAACACCTGTACATTATATTATGCACATTATACTGTATATTCTAATAGCTCTACTGTATATGTGTTTATACTTTATCTGTAACAAATTCAAATCAATCATCCTGTCTATACTGTATATATTGTCCATATCACACCTGCTGCTCCTTGCACTTCTTATTAGATACTAAACTACATTTCGTTACCTGTATTTATACTGGCTCCCTGCTTACCTGCGTTTGGGTCCACCTCCACAACCCTTTCCTGATAAAGGAAATAAATGATTGATGCCACTTTTTTGCTTGTTGTGCAGTATGTTTTTATCTATCGATGTACCACTGTTAATACCAATGTATTAAGACAATGTACCTAAATAATATAAAAAAGGTCTAGTGTGAGACAATTAAACATTGCCACTATCCACCTTCTCTTTTACCCAATAATTTTACCAAAGCCCTCCTCTCACAGGAAAAGAACCCAGCCACTCTTTCAGGAGATCGACATTAGCTATTCTCCTAGGTATTCGTGTTCCATGCTAACAATTTGTTTGCAATTGTGTACACTTTTTCACTGCAAAGAAGTGTAATAAGGTTCATTTTAAGATGGCGCATTTGTGTGTTACACAGGGTTTTTCACTGCAATGAAGTGTAATAAGGTTCATTTTAAGATGGAGCATTTGTGTGTTACACAGGGTTTTTCTGATCTGCCGCTCATTGGACAGTATAGTCTGAGGAAGCAGCCCTACAATAATCTGAAGAATAAATTCACTTGGTTGTCTGAAGCTGGACACAGGCTGCTCAATCTGCTCTTTATGTATAATCCACAACGCAGGTACGTACACACACATACACACATTTGTACAGGCATAACTTGTGTTAGGTGTTAGTCTTTGCATCTCCAGTTGTGAAACATCTCCAGTTGTGAAACAGTGTTATTTGATTTCATTTAAATCCCTCTTGAGAAATAAAGTGGGCATTAGAGGTCGTGTAATAATTATGATATGCAAAGAGTGCATTTTTGACACCCTTCAAAATGTGCCATCATCTGTTGCAGACGTCTGTCATGACAGGTCAGCTTCCCTGTATACGGGCTGAGAGTGTGGACCCCAAACAAATCAATGAACAAAAAATGATTGCCCAAAAGATGAATCAACCAAAAGCGCACTTCGAGTGTGGAAATAAAATTAAAGCTCAAAAAAGGGTATAATACAACAGATTTCAAAGTTCAACTAAAATACAAATCTATTACATCTATTACAAATTGTCCATGCAAAACTTACAGCGTGACGGAGTGGAGCGGAGTCCACAGGTGTCACGGGGGTGCGCGGCGGATGTGAAGGCCGGCGTGGTTGCGGAGGAGGAGGACCCAAAAGCAGGATGCCGTCGAGACAGGGGCTTCATGAAATCCATATTTATTAACACAACGAACGGGAACAAAAGCGGGAAAAACAGGGCGGCAAAAAACTCGAACTAAGGGCGCAGGCAGGCTGGCAAAACAGAAAGCAAACACTACGGGCAGGCTTGCAGGTAAACACAGAGCTGAGGGACGAAGGGCGAGACGGGACTACGAAAACGCGACAGAGACAATATGTCATGTCATGTCATGACGCCCCCCTGCTTTTGGGTCCTCCTCCTCCGCAACCACACCGGCATTCACACCTGCCGCGCACCCCTGTGACAACAGGAGGACAACAAAAAAGTATCACCTAAAACAACTAAGGGCGCGAGATCCACAAAAATAATCCAGCGTTGTCCTCTTGCTTCGGCCACCCTAAAGAAGCCTAGGTGATGACCGATGTGCATCAGGTGTGCGGTCAGCGACTCCGCCCCCCTCATCAAGGGCACTCCCAGACTTCAGACACAAACACACACAGACATGATATGATGTCAAATGATAACATTATGCGCAGTAGGCTAATTTCCATTAATTTCAATTGGAATTAAATTGAAGTCAAGACTGGTATGCTAATCATTTTGCACATTCATGTACAATTGTCAGAGGTCGATTGTCAGAGATTTTTGATGACTTGTTGGTCGGATGTTTGCTGATAAGTGTTCCGACAGCAAATGCATCAGATCTATATCCACTTACAAAAGATGTGCAGATTGAAAAAGAAGGGAATTGTACTGTACTGTTAACACTGCATGAAAAAAATCAGATATGACACATATGGGCAAACATATCACAATTCAGTTCGTACAAATGTAGCCTGTGTCTATTGGAAGTTGTCTTCCTCGATGTATTTTAACTATTTACCCTTTTTTGCTGTAAAGCAATATTTGAACTACAAATATTTTTTCATGTAGAATACCTTTAAAAACACAATTTGCCAATTGCCGTTGACTGAAAATTACAAATTGTCTCAGGTAGCAATTTATCATGATTAATTTTGCAAATGTCACATGACCAAACCCAGAAAACACAGGATTTGTCCATACCTCTGCGCTCAGCAACTGTGATGTTGACGACAAGTGGCAAAATACTCTTTTAAAGTTGTTTGTCAGTGTTGGGCAAGTTACTTCAAAACTGTGATGCATTACGTATTACTGTCATTTCAAATTAATTAGTTATTACTGAATTTAAAATGTAAGGCATTACACTACTATTGCTTTACTTTTATATCACTCTCATCAACATATCTCATTACTCTCATTACACATCCAGTGAAAGGCTGGCTTCACCCTTGGGGGCTTGTGAAAACCATAGTACATATTTTAGTTTTCTTCCAAAGATATGTCACTGCTTTTGAGGTGTCATAAAAAGCCATCTATGAATATTATTTTACCTTCAACCACTCAAAATGTTCAGCGTCATCAGACCTATTCATACATACCTAGTTAAAAAAACAACATCTCATATATATTGCAATATGACTATATTGCGGAGAAATGTGTTGTGAAGGTTTCCTGCATGCCAGATAGGCGAGGTATCTATAAATGTGCTTGCCACTGGCACTCCTTGGAAGTTGAACTACTACTGCAGTACACAGATTTACTTAAATCTTAAAATATTAAACCTTCTTTGTACAGTAAATGTACTGGTATGCCTTCTCTTTCCGTGTCTTGACTGTACGTCCCAGTTGGGATCACTGAGCATTTGCTCGGATGTCCAACTTTAAGTAACAAGGAGCCTACCAAACATGATTAAAAAGCAGAGTTTACACTTTAAATTCCAAATTATTACAAAAGGCCTGTCTGCTCCTCCACTACGATCTGTCAGCTGCCTGTCTGCTCCTTCCTATGACCAATGCGACATGAGACCAGAACAAGGCTATTAAGGGTAAAATAGACTCTCATTGACTTGAAATGATAGAATTCACACTGTACTATTAATTAATACTGTTAGGTTCACTGAGCTAATACTCGCCAAATCCAATAACTAAAACAAGAAAGAGAGATGGCACGTATCTGCTCATGCGTGAGGAGAATGAGACAGGACCACAAAAGGCTGCAGTACTGCCACGCTCTGAGGCACTTCCCCGTTCCCCCCAGTTTACTTTAATTATCTTAGAGATCCCTAGGTTACATGAAGGTTCCGGCCCTAAAGGGTAGAAATGCATGGGGGGGGCGATGTGTGCGGCCAGAACCCAGAATCTTGTAATACATGTTTGTGAAAGCTGAGTGTGCTTGTGTGTGAGTGTCAAAATGCAGTATGCAGCAACATGTTCCAGTAAGTCGAACGCTCAGCTCCACAACACTTCCTCAACCAACTTCTTCTTTCCGGGGGAGCCTTCAGGTGACCCTGGGCCCTGGATGCTGTTTGACAGGGCCCTGAAAAGACTTCAACAACCGTTATCACTAACATGACCCGGAACGCACCTGACATGTGTGGGACATGTTGCTACCCTAATATCTAATAAAAAGGTGTCAAATGTATAATCGCTATGTGAATCAACAACAATAATAAATCATCTCAAGAATTAAGAACATCTGATCAATATAATTACTAACACATGATTGATTGGTACACGTGCTTTACTCAACTGAGTACTACTGATTGCTGTATTAATGACTTCATTTAACATGTCATAATTGATTGGCACACCATTGATTAATTACTGATTTATTACGCAATAAAAATAAAAGGTTAATTAAATTTCTCCAACAATTCCCTCCTCTTGATTCTACTTGCCACCACCACAAAGAATCAATAGCAGAACCTCCCATCGGTTTTATTCAACTGCATCATCACGTGGGGGCAAATCCGGAAAGACAGGGCACATGTCCTCATACAGATGAGGAGGCGCAAAACTGCAGTCTTCCTCAACACCCAGAGTAGGAGCACTCACACGCCAGCCTCAGGAACTAGGTCCTGAACCGGTTGGTGAAGTAACTTCATCCAACCTGGATTTAGTCGGGGCAATAGCAGTTGAGATAAGTCGATCAAGCAGTGTGCGAATGCAGTGCGAATACAACAACAGCTACACAATGTGAGAACAGAAGTGAAAATGGCAACTGACAGCATGAAGGTGACAACCAGATTTTTATACTTGCCAAAGGTTTTGTCCCACCACTCAGACCATGAGGACGTTTTTACCCCAGAGTGCTCTCGCATTTTCCTGTTTAGGCTGCGTAAGCCATCAATGGCTTTGGTTAGTGCCCCGTCGGGGGCGGTGTTGTCAGGAATCCAAGTGCAACACTGGTTCCCAAACATAGCGCACATGCCGCCCTCCTTCGCCAGGAGCATGTCCACCGCAATGCGAGTCTGGAAAGTCATGAGTAAGGTAGCAGCGAGTTGCTCTTTGATAGCAAGGAGCCCCTCCTCTGTATAGTTGCCCAGCTTCTGCACATTGTAATGGATGTAGTTGATTCGATCTACATTTTTATTAGGTGTAATCCATATGAATATGGATTCCCATCCCGCTGCAATCTGGTTAACCAACTTTACTCATCTGGTACTCCGTGTGGTACGCCAATCGCGTCAATGTATGTGGGTCCCCCCGGCACTCCAGGCTGCACGCCGTCTCCTGAGATGCATTCCTCCAAAAGGCACTCAGATGGAACAGAAGCCGGAATCACTCAACAGCGGCCTGGCCTTCATACAGGAAATACAGCTGTACTGTACTGTTTTGGCAGCCGTTTCCATCAGGAACAACCAATTGTTACCTTGCTGTGTGACCCTGGTGACAGAAATTTTCCATTGACAGTCATCCTTTTATTTAATTTTACCGTTACCTTCGTTGACTCAGTCACTGAGGTCAAGTTCCAATGCACGTGGTTAGCCACTTGTGTTGTGAATTCTACATAAGGATCAGGAGTACAAAACCAAATTGAGGTGTTTACCATAATCTGAAGACCGGTAGCAACTTTGGCTAGCGCGACCTGTTGCCTAAGGAATTTAGCACACGTTTCAGTGGTCCAGCTTTTCCCATTATTACCTGTTTCAGCAACCAAAGCACTCCACCTGGTTCTGCTAGCAGTTAAATACCATTCATACTTTTTCTCATCGTCCTGACCTTTGTGAAAGAATGTTTTACCGCTACCGCGAAGCCCTTTGGGTTTTACATAGGCCAGGGCAGAATGATTGTTGAGACACTGTTCTCAAGAAGGCAAACCATTGTTTTTATCACAGGACCTACATCAAACCGATCACAAGATGAAAAATTCCTATGTGTGGGGTACTCTGCACATAGACTGTTTTTTTTTTTCACTCTTTCCGCGACCACACATGTTAATGTTGCCATATTCTGTAGTTGTATTGCCAAATCTTATGACCTTCTAAGCCCTAATTCCTCCCACCTGCATCCCATAGAGGAATGCCCCAGTCACCAACATCCCGACAGTGTAGGACAGGACAGCGGCTTTCACCCATGTTGGCGTGGCCATGTCGCTCGATGTACCCCTAAACAGGAAGGATGTCTTTTAATTTCTTCATAGGCCGTCGGTGTTTTCAGACACGACAAGTCTGCTCCCACCGTTTGGTCAGACGTTGCTCACCCCTCCTTCTTGGGTAAATTGAACGAGATCACCTTTTTACAGTGTGTGAGATGTATCCACGTGTGTCGTTCTGTGATTTTCACGGCCGTCGGCGTGGTCAGCAATACTTCGTGCGGTCCTTCCCACCATGGTGAATGCCAATGCTTCCGTTTGATGCTCCGCACCAGGATCCAGTCACCTGGAACGACTTTGTTGTCCTGTGGAGAAGAAGTGCAATCGCTTCCTGGTAAGCAATCTCTTATTGGTTCTTTTTTCTAGGGTTTTTCACATATAGTCAGCTAAATTACCCTCATTGTCTAGTTCCCAGTGTGTGGAAAAGAGGGGACGTTTGTATGGCCTTCCAAAAAGAGCCTCATAGGGTGTTAACCCTGAGGCACTAGTGATGTTAATGTGTAATTTGACCAGGTCCACACATCTTGTCCAGGACATCTGATAATGACAATGCGGGCCGTAGCCCTCCCGCAATGCCGCTAGCGTCGGCTAGTGCGGGTCGTAGCCTACCCGCTAGTCCGGCTAGCATTAGCCCTAAGAAGCCTGCTAGCCGCGGTGAGCCTGTTCGGACGCATAATCGCTTTAGCCCCCTCGCTAGGCAAACTCCTCCTCAGTCTACTGGCTCCCGCACATTAGTTATAGGGGACTCCATCACCCGTAACATCAAGCTTAAAAAGCCAGCCACCGTAATGTGTATTCCTGGGGCCAGAGCACCCGACATTGAAGCTAACCTTAGGGAGCTGACATGCAAGAGGGCTAGACACCAGACTAGTGCAAACAACACTAGCTACTCGGACATAGTGATACACGTCGGCTCCAACGATACTAGAATGAGGCAGTCTGAGATTACAAAGAAGAACATAGCTAGGACTTGTAATCTCGCTAGAAAGATGAGTCGGCATCGAGTTATTGTCTCTGGCCCTCTGCCTGCGAGAGGCAATGATGAGAGGTTTAGCAGATTATTCTCGCTTAACCAGTGGATGGCTGGTTTCTGTAAAGAGCAGGGTTTCCAGTTTGTAGATAATTGGCCCTCTTTCTGGGGCCGGCCCGACCTGCTGAGGACAGATGGCCTTCACCCTAACTGGAAAGGCGCTGTCACTCTTTCTAGAAACATAGATTACTGTTTGAGCCTTCCATGACTTCCCACATTAGAGCATGTCGGGTCGCAGGCGAGTAGCGAGCCTGCTAGAATGGGTGTGGAGTCGTTAAGGCTAGAGTTAACCGGCACTAGGCTGGACTGTTACAACACACATAGCATACTTAGTCTAGGTCACTGCAATCCACACACTGTTTCAATACCTAATGCTGAATGCCCTAATGATAAGATTTCTGCTGAGGTGGTGTTGATTAAGGAAAACAGCCCTGCCTCTTTAATCAGTAAGACTAGTGACAAAGTGCCTAGGCGAAATATTAATATCAATATGCGCGCTGTAGTCGTCGACAATCGAATTCCTACTTTACTAACATCGCGACGAGGTTTTAATTACTCAAAATATAGAGCAAGCCCCAGCCATAAAAATCTTGTTGGTATTAGTACTACCAACACGAGGACTCAGAATAGTCCGGGAAAAATGTCCCAGTTTAAATTCGGCTTCATAAATATTAGGTCACTCGCTTCAAAAGCCCTTCTTGTAAATGATCTTATTACAGATCAAAATCTTAACGTGCTTGGTCTCTGCGAAACCTGGCTAAAACCAAATGAATTCTTACCATTAAATGAGGCCTCACCCGCAAACTTTGTGGGCTCACATGTTGCCCGTCCTTGTAAAAAAGGGGGGGGTGTCGCCCTAATTTCGGAATCTGATCTTAGGCTTAGCACGAGCACGAGTCACACTTTCAAGACATTTGAGGCTCTCGTTATGCGATCGAGCTCCTCACCACCATTTTATGTGGTAGTTATTTACCGTCCTCCTGGCCCATACTCTGGATTCTTAGATGAATTCCCTGAACTTATGGCTGACTTAATAACTCACACAGATAATATATTAATTATGGGTGACTTCAATATTCATATGAACTCCCCATCAGAGCCACTTACTGTAGCTTTTCAAGCAATAATCGATGCATTTGGTTTTACACAAATAATAAAAGCAGCAACACACCGGAATGGTAATATCTTAGACTTAGTGCTAACCCGTGGCCTAACTGCCTCAAACGTCATAATTCTGCCACATACTAACGTTATGTCTGATCATTATCTTATAACATTTGAAGTCCTAGCTCAGTGTGGTCTTGTTGTCCACAACCAAGGCTTTAAGAGCCGTGATATTAATTCTTCAACGACTGCTGCACTTTCTGAATTACTGCCTTCCGCAACAGCTGCCTTTCCGTCTTTCACTGGCTCAGTCGATAAGCTCGCGAATGATTTTAATTCGGTTCTTCTAAATTCCCTAAACTCTATTGCGCCGCTGAAACTTAAAACTCGTCCGAAGCGGCGCACTCCGTGGTTTACGGAGGAAACGCGTACGTGTAAACTGTTAAGTAGACAACTTGAGCGTAAATGGCGAACAACTAAACTTGAGGTTTTCCGTCAGGCCTGGTGCGATAGCTTGCTGAAATATAAAGAGGCTCTTAGGCTAGCAAAAACTAATCACTTTTCCAAAATGATTAGTCTTAATAAAAACAACCCAAAGTATTTATTTGAGACGGTAGCGCAGCTAACACAGCAGCAGCAGGTTAATCAAAATTCCCTCCATTCAGCACACGATTTCATGCAATCCTTTACTCAGCGGATTCAGCTAATAAGGGAAGAAATAAAAAAGGCAGCGCCGCTCACCACCTCAACTGTGATTGTTGATGCTAGTTCGGACAATCAGGTTCATGAAAGTCTGGCTACCCTGTCCCAGTTTGATTTAGTATCCCTGGAGTGTCTTACACAACTGGTTAATGCAGCAAAGCCGACGCCCTGCATGCTCGACCCGCTTCCAGGCAAACTCGTCAAAGAGTTGTTCCCGATCTTGGGGTCGTCTGTCTTGAATATTATCAACCTGTCACTCTCCTCTGGCATTGTACCTGAAGCTTTTAAGACGGCCGTCATTCAACCATTACTTAAGAAACCACACCTAGATCCTGAAGATCTCGCTAACTATAGGCCAGTGTCACACCTTCCGTTTATCGCCAAAATTCTTGAGAAAGTTGTAACACAACAGCTTAGTGATTTTATGATAGACAACAATAGATTTGAACTCCTTCAGTCAGGTTTTAGGGCCAACCACTCAACTGAGACAGCCCTAGTAAAAGTGACGAATGATCTTCTCTTAGCCTCGGATTCCAACATCTCATCAATATTATTACTGCTTGATCTTAGTGCCGCATTTGACACTATTGATCATCATATTCTTATAGAACGTCTTAGATCATGTGTTGGTATCTCGGGATCAGCACTTTCTTGGTTCAGATCTTACATCCTGGGAAGGACGCATAGTGTCTCTTATGGCGACGCGATCTCTGAGTCTTTCTCCGTCTCATGTGGTGTCCCGCAGGGGTCAGTACTTGGCCCCTTACTGTTCAACATCTACATGATTCCTCTCGGCGATATTATACGTAAACATGCTATTAGTTTTCATTGCTATGCTGATGATACCCAACTCTATATGCCCTTAGAAATAACGGATCCGTGCAAGTGCAGTAAACTGGAGGCTTGCCTTGCCGAGATTAAACAATGGATGTCTTCCAATTTTCTGCTTCTCAACCCTAATAAAACTGAGATGTTATTTATTGGCCCTGCTCATCATCAGCACCTGCTTAAGAATACCACGCTGAACCTAGAAAACTGTATTATTTCCCAAAGTAGTTCTGCAAAAAATCTCGGCGTGATATTTGACTCAACTCTCTCCTTTCGAACACATATTAATAACATGACAAGAACGGCGTTTTTTCACCTCCGCAATATAGCTAAAATTCGCCCTATTCTTTCTCTTAGCGATGCAGAAACATTAATTCATGCATTTGTTACGTCGCGCCTAGACTATTGCAACATTTTGTTTTCTGGCCTTCCCATGTCTCACATTAAAAGCCTGCAGTGTGTACAGAATGCAGCGGCGAGACTATTGACAAGGACGAGAAAGTTTGATCATATTACTCCGATTCTAGCTGACCTGCATTGGCTTCCAATACACGTGAGATGTGATTTTAAGGTGTTGTTAATTACTTATAAAATTTTACACGGTTTAGCTCCTTCCTATCTCGTCGACTTGGTATCACCTTATGTTCCGTCCCGACAACTTCGATCACAAAATGCCGGTTTGCTATCGACCCCACGGGCTAAAAAGAAGTCTGTGGGATCAAGGGCATTTTCCATTCGCGCGCCAGTACTATGGAATGCCCTACCTATGGAAGTTCGCGCAGCCACCTCGGTAGAAATCTTTAAATCCCGACTAAAAACACATCTATACTCAAAAGCATTTAGTTAAATTAGCCTGTCTGCAGCCTTCTTCTTTTTCTTCTTTTTTCCTGCCCCCCTCTTCCGGCCGGGAGAGGGGGCTAGCTAGATGGTGAGGGTTGACTTGACCGCCTCCATTGGGTCCTGCGCTGGTCGACCATCACGGGTTAGGAGTCTAGCCGTCTGCGGTCCACCTGGCTGGAATGCGGGATGGTTCCTGCCCAATGGCTTTGCCTGCTGTCAAGACATCACTGCACTATATAGCACAATATGTTTTCTGTAATTTATATTGTTTCTGTGTTCGGTACATGCAGCATCCACTTCAACCTGTGGGCCTGGAAGGGGGCTCCTCCCACCTGTGGTCCCTTCTGGAGGTTTCTGATTTTCCCCAAATTGGGGTTTTTGAGTTTTTCCTTCCCCTTCTGGGAGCTTTGACAGGGGATGCTGTTGTGTACCTTACATTGAAAAGATGTCTCTGTATGACCTCTTTTCATTCTGTGAAGCCCTTTGAGACTTCGGTGATTTAGGGCTATATAAATAAAATTTGATTGATTGATTGGTTTGTTTCCTCCATGCACTTTTTTAGTCTATTTTAATTGTGCCATTCATTCTTTCCAATAATCCTGTACTTTGCAGGTGGTAGGAACAGTGATGCTTTAGTGCAATGTGGAACATTTGGCCAATTTTGTCAATCACTTTATTCACAAAATGTGTACCGTTGTCGCTATACATGGTTTCCGGGATACCATATCTTGGTATGATATCTTTGCACAACGCTTTGGCTACAGTCAGCGCATCGGGCTGTTTGGTTGGGAAGATTTTAACCCACTTTGAGAACGCATCGATGATAACAAGGCAATATTTTTCCGTTCGCTTTTACTTAACTCTATATAATCCATGTGGATTCACTGAAATGGGTAGGTTGCTGAGGGGTATTGCCCCCGCTTTGGTCGAATATTTCCCTGGGGATTGTGTCGTGCACAGATCATACAAGCCCTACAGAAATGTTTTGGGTATAGACTGAACCCATTAGTTGAGAAATGTTGGTTCACGACCCCGACCATTCTTGCGGTTGAGAAATGTGTTTTCCGTGACTCAGAATGGCCGCCCACCTATAGAGGTTTTTTTTTTTGCAAAACGGGCTTGTCATCTGTGCCGACATAAATTCCCTTTTTTAGTTTAGCTCCCTTAGCAACCCACTGTTTCTACTCTTGGGCAGGACTTTGTTGCTGCATGTCAATTAGGAGATCATCCTGCAAAATGGCACTATGAGGCAACTTTATTTCATCAACCATTTCTACGAAGGGCTTTTCGGCTGCCTGTTTTGCCATTCTGTCGGCGAAAGCATTTTCCCGCGAAATTTGATCCGTTCCAGTTGTGTGTGCCGCACATTTACAGATTGCAATTTGTTTGGGTAGTTGCACTGCGTTCAACAATTGTTTTAACAATTCAGCATGTGTTACGGCCTTCCCTGTGGATGTTATCGTTCCCCTATTTTTCCAATACTGCGCAAAACCATGACAAGTGGAAAAGGCATATTGGCTATCAGTATAGATTGTCACTGTTTCCCCTCCATAATGATGCAAGCCTGTGTGAGCGGTATGAGCTCAGCAGCCTGAGCCGAAAAGTGAGCCGGAAGCGGCTCTGCTTTCAACACAATCTCTGCTGTAACCACAGCATAGGCTGTTTGCGTTTTCCCCAAGCCATTTTTTTTTCCCGAGGACCCATCCACAAAAAGCACATGCCCCATTGGCAGTGGGTCATCTTTTAAATCGGATCTGCATTTTGTTGTGCTCTGGTCCAGCGGCTGACAATCGTGTTTGTCACGATCTTCAGGAAGTGGCACTAGTGTGGCCGGGTTTAAGACTGTGCACCTCTCTAGCGTAAGGTGTGGCTATGACAGCTATATTGCCATACAGGACAAGTGTCTAGCTGGCGATAAAAAGACCATGTTTGTCTGGAGGAGCAGTGTGGCGACTGCGTGTGGAACCTTTAATGTCAGAGGATGAAAAAGCACAATCGATGAACTGCATTCCACAGCCATAGAGGCCGCCACCACAGCCCTTACGCAATGAGGAAGTGCACAAGCCACACTGTCTAATTTGGAGGAGTAATATGAGACAGGCCTCATCTTATCCCCACAAATTTGTGCTAACAACGACGTCATGTAGTTACCTTTGTAATCTACCATCTGGACAAAAGGTTTAGAATAGTCTGGGATCGCCAGGGCTGTGCTTGAAACTAGTGCCAGTTTGACGTCACAAAAAGCCTTCTCAGCCTCAGGCGTCCACTTTACAGGCGAAGACATTGTCATGCTTTCCCCATACATCAGTTTAGAGAGAGGAGCAGTGATTTTCAGCATAATTCGGGATCCATGCCCTGCAATAATTTGTGAGCCCCAAAAATGACATCATTTGCTTTTTGTTAAAGGTTTTGTTAAAGGTTTGGGGGCTCGCAAAATAGTTGTTTTCCTGTCCTCTAATATTGCCCTGCCCCCACCACTTAGATTGTGCCCCAGGTACTTCACCTGCTCTCTACAAAGCTGCAATTCGTTTTTGCTTACTTTATGGCCTTCATTACGCCCCAATATAGCCGCAGTAACCATAAACATCATGTAGTATCTGTTGAATAATAAATCAACAATAATCTTAAAGTCAATCAACTAACATATAAACACTTGCCGAACTTTAATCTATGAATTTACTGTATTTTTAGCTGACATTAGCGGGTTAGTAACAACTAACAACAACTACTAACTATAAAGTGCAACCGCTACACAAACGAACACATAAACAGAATAAGCACTCATCGCTTACTAAACATAGGCAGTAGCGTGCGTTATCAACATGAATGATAATAAACTATTAATATGAGCTTATGTTGTCATTCACTACGTCACCATAACGAGCCGAATGACGCACAGAGAACGTAAAAACGGAAATGCAACGCGACCCGACAAATTAAAAGCATGCATTTCAAAATAGGATAAAAAAACGTCACAAACTCTTAACGCTTGAAGAATTCTTAACATAGTTATTAACTAATATTACTTAGTTATTTCACAATACCCCTGTGGCAGCCGAGTGTAGGTGTACTTTTTTCCCCTCGAAAGTGAAAGCAAACCAAAATTTACTGTCTGTTTCTACCAGGACGGAAAAAAACGCATTGCTGATATCCACCACAGTGAACAATTTTCAGCCCTCAATGAGTTAAAGTGTATGGGTCTGGGACACAAGGCGCCCAGCAACAACATGCACATTCCAAAACATTATACAATGCCTTTTTTGCATGGGTAAACAACAATAGTAATTTAAGAAAAAAAAAACAGTTCAATAGCAATATTGAATTGAATTCACCAGCAATATGAGCATTAATCCTCCCATAAGTTAAAAAAAAGGAGTATTCAAACCATCTGAGTGAAAAAAGAAAAAAAAAAAAACTATAGACGTCAAAGCCCACATCTTATCGCACAGCTACTACAGTTACAACAGAAAACACATGTAAGTTGTTACAAGGCAAGAACAAGAAATATATATGTAATGAAGATAAAAGAAAATTAGCCTGAGAATTTAATGATCCTAGTAGAGTCTACGACCTTTCCCCTGAAAGTAAATTTCTCCCCTCTCAACACTCACCCCAAAATTCTGTCTTTTTCTTTTTTTTGATTACAACACTCTTTGAGCATGGATAGCTTGATTGATGTACTGTTCAAGCGTCCCAGTGACCTTGTCTACCCAATGTTTGTCTACCCACTGGCGGACTGTATGCTGCGAGTGGGCATGGAGGGCATTCTTTAATTGCTCCTCATAAACGCTTTCCTGGACTATGGTCATCAGGAATGCCACCATTTGCTTTGAAACACTCTACCATGCTTGCCTTATATCCCTTGAAAGGTTCATTTTCTTTTTGTGCTGCTCTCCCAATAGCACTGAAATGAGCTCTTTGCTTAAATGTCTCCCTCGTACGTTCTATTAGTCTACCCACATGATTTGCAAGTTCTCTAGCATCATGTTCCAGAGTAACATCACATCGCTTTGGGTCCCCTCTCATACCAAGCCAATCACCCCCCTAAGCGGCCATCCAGACCTACTGGACCTCTATACCATACATGTGGTAGGACCCTCTAAGGTCCTCCATTTGTTGCAAAAATACAGTCACATCAGCTTCATGGGATGTGGTGTCTTCTACAGATTTTTCACTTCTAATTTACTTTTCCTATTTAAATTTTCTGCTTTGTCTTTTTTCTGTCTCACAAGATTTGCTATTTTTTGAGTGTTAAGCTGGCCAGTGAAATTGTATTTAGTTATCCACAAGTTTAAATACTTTATTTCATCGGGGTGTTGACCCTCGATGAATTTCCAATCTTCGCAAGATGTCTTGTGAGAGTCTGATAGCCGTGTCCTCACACGGCTCTAATTTAAGTTCATAACCGAGAATGTCTTCTCACACAAATATGTCGAACCGAACAAATTTAGCATTTTCTTAGCAAATGCTCGAATCTCTCGGAAACTTGTCCCTATCCAGCTGTCAGTAAAAGTTGGCGATATAAAGCTGCTGGTGCTGACCGCAGCTCACTGTGTCACACTGCAGCTCAACTTTCCTCCTTTTGTTGATTGTCGCCATTTTAGAAAATTAGGGGCTCACACAGTAAATTACTCATATACTCATTTGCTGTTCCTAATTGAGCCTATAGATGGCAGCATTTAGCACACGTAGGTAACAGCGCTGCTGCCCAATGTATTAATTCTCCAATGCGAGCCAGACGTTATTGATTTTATGACAGAGGCTGCGGGCCGGATGGAAATTGACCACGATCTAGAAAAATAGCCATTTACCCCAAAAGATTTTAAAATTATATATTTTAGAGCCTTAATTTCAATACAGTGATATTTTTGTTCAAGGTTATCTTATGATAACGTCAGACTGTGATATCGCCCCATGCTTACTCACAAACATTCAAAATAAATAAATAATGTTACAGTTGTGACTGATAATTCTCCCAATATGCTCAGAGATGAGCAAACTGACACGTTTCATGCTTTGCACACACAATTTAGCTGCATACTTGAAAAAGTTTATTTTCATCTCTCGTTTGTCATAAATGAAGCAAGAAATATTAATATTTTTTTTATTTCCGCAACAATTTTTCGCATTATTTTTTGGTTCTTCAATTTTTATGGAAATGACAATGTATCTTGTTCTACCTTTTATAATTTTTGTTTATTTATTTTTAAATAAATATTTTTGAATAAATTAATACACATTTTATAACAGCTATGTAATATAACAGCTATTTGATTTATATCTAGATTCAAAGAAAAGTGGTTATCCACGTTATTTTGGAGGATTTTTTTTGGGCACGTTCCCTACTAGTCAAAACTTAAGTACATGTAAAAAAAAATCCAAAATAAACGTTTTCCCATTTTTTTAAACTCTCGTTAAACTCCTCGTTTTCTAAATCAAAATATTATTAATTGTCCATTTACTCTTATATTCAGCAAAGATGGACCACTTACTAACATTTTTTACAACTTAGTCCACCATGTTTGTTTTGGTCTCGCAGGTCATGTTTTCTAATTTTTACCCGAGATCTTGTTGTCATGAGATTTCGTCTGCAGGATCTGGTTACAGTAAAAAAAAAAAAAAAAAAAAAAATTAAAAAGTGCAATCTTTAGGCCCAAAACAACATAAATTCTGCAATTTTGTTAGTATCGGTGACAGGTCAAGTAATACACAATCAGGCAACAATGAGCCAAAACGAAACGCTTCGGAAGATCAAGAAGAGGAACAAATGTGCCCCGGGGAAGCCCACACTTGTCACGGCTGGGCATGGCGACGTGAGGCGGTGGAGGGAAAGGGGCTCAAAACGCAGGAGGACGGAGAGGGTTTGCTCAAACAAAAGTGCTCTTTTAATAAATAAAACAGGGCAGGAAAAGCAGAAGACAAAAACTTGACAAAGTAGCAAAATAAATGGGGAACGGAATATAACTCACGAGACTAAATGGGACTACGGAGGAAGACTGGAGGACGAGTACAGAGGCACAGGGAACACGAGGTGACGAGGTACAATAATCCGACAAGAGCAACAGAGGGACGGTGGTTTAAATACAAGGAGACTAATTACTGACAACACACTACAGCTGGACGGGGACAGGAGGCAGGGGAACCGGATAGGCTAACACGAGAGGAGCAGGGGCACATGGACAACAGGTGGACGAGATAAAACTAACGAGACTGAGAAAGGCAGATGCAGGGAAAAACACGAATGAATGACGAAATGAACCAGGAACTACTTAAACTAAATCCAAAAACCCGAAAACCCCAGACAGAACGTGACAACACTGACTCAGGGAGAGCATGAAAACTCCACACAGGAAGGCCGGAGCCACATGGATTTGAATTTGCGAACTCTTTGAACTGTGAGGCGGACGTGCGATTCACTGCTCCACCGAGCTGCCCCATATCAGTGATGCTGACACAACAATCACGAGGCAGTTTTATTTATTTATTTATTATTTTGTCAGCCCTGCACACCGGTCACTAGGCAGGTTTTTGTAAATGCCTGCCTTCTTAATTGCAGACGACAGGTGCACACAAAGTTTTTATTGGACGTTAGAAAACACCCTCATCCAGGATTCATATTCAAACAATGGACATAGTTGATGCTTACGTTTCATGACTAGGCACTTTTTGTCAGCAGACGGACACATCACATCTTGCACAGTCTGTACTGTCATCTTCTAAAAGTGCCAAAGTTTGCTGAGACCAAACAGCAGACACGCTCTCAAGCAATATATTTGCAGACATTGAGGCCTGCTTTCAAGACTTACACGCCCAACTTCAAAACATTTCGTCCCTAAACAAGACTCGCAGAGGCTATTCTTTTGCACACACAAAGCAAAAACTGATGCGGACCTTTGCATTAGCAAAACACAGACATGGAAGCACACACTGGCACCAACGCTCAAACACATATATTTCAAATAATAGCACAAACTGGCAAAAAAAAAAAAAAAAAAAACAACCTTCAAGCACCAATGTGAAAACACACATACATACATACGTAATCCTCTTGCAATCCATATTGTGTTTATTCAATAATATACTCCCGCAGTGCTGCTCTGATGCCACCTACTGGAATAGTCGTGTTAAACGTTTCAATGCATCAAGTTCATTTTTGACCGACAGTTAAGGGCCCATTGAAGGGATTCATATAATAATCATGACAAATGCATGATAAAACAACAGGTTTACAAGATATGGAAAATGGCTATTCATAATGAACCTCAATGGGACAAAAAATAGATTTAAATCACGTTCCAGGCAGGGTATCATTTTCTGAGTGAACTTTGTTTTATCCAAACTCTCAATCCTCCTCGTGTTTTCTTTTTGCTAACTTCACGTTACTATGACTGCGCTCTAAATGACTTTATCACTGACGAACTGAAAGTAATGGACGGATGTCCATCTTGTGTGCTTATTGTCCATCTTCAACCTGTCATCTGCTGCTGCCACACTCATCTCTGCTGTAGTAGATACTCATAACAGAAAGTACACATTTTGCCCTGGACTTTGCTCCTCTGATATCACGGTGTTTTTGGCAAATTTGATAAACACCTTTTTCAGGTTAAAAATTCATTGTTAATGCACTCCGTTACTCTTGTTTGTACCAAGTATAATATTACTATTTATTTTATATGATGCATTACAGCAAAACATAATACATTACAGTAATTGAAGTAATTAATTACATTTGTAATACATTACTCCCAACACTGTTTATTGTACATGAAAAATAATGAAGCCTTTGCTTGCTCTTGTTAAGTTACAAGTTATGAGTTAACCTATGAGCAGAGTTATACTGAACCAGTTCCATATGTAGAAGGCCTTTTCATAACATCTGTTATGAAAAGGCAGATGTTATGAAAAGGCACTGTAAAACGTGAGTAAAATTGAATTTAATGTTTTTTTTTCCTCTTTAATTTAGTTCTAAAATTGTATTTATATGCACTTAATATTGTTTTATAGCACCTATAACTGCTTTGTGGAGCTAATTGTTAACATACTGTATACACAGTAAGTTTATCTTTTTCCAGAGCTACTGCGAAAGATTGTTTGGAGAGTTCCTACTTTAAAGAGAAACCACTACGTGAGTAAATTGTCATACCAGTAACCATAGCATTCAGCCACTGCTAAGCTTGCTTTTCTCCTCTGTTCCGTGCAGCTTGTGAGCCCGACCTGATGCCGACCTTCCCTCACCACCGCAACAAACGTGCCACTTATCAGCTAGGCAACCACTCAAAACACCGAAAAGTTTAACCAAGTTCAAGACCTGAAACAGCTGACATGTTATTTCTATTTACAGGCAAATATTTTGCTCACACTGCATTGAATAAAATCCTCACCGTGCAGTTTGCATTCAACCGATGAAAATGAAGCGGGATTATTCTGCTTACTGCCAGCTTCTCTGTAACTGTACAGTATACATCATACAATGCTTCTGAGCATTCCACTGTGAAATGAAGTATTTGAAAATGGGGATATTCTTGCAAAGGGAAGCTAGAGGTTTCATGAGGCTTTGAGCCAAAGCCAAATTGATCTTGAACTATTTGTTCTGTTATTTTAATACAGAACCATGCTGATCCTTCATTAATAGCAGGAGACAGTACCTTACAACTCAAGGATTCTTTTTTTTTTTTAAGTAACAAATTGACCTTCGCCTCTGTAAACACGCCGTGGTGCGGCCGTTGATAATCAATCAATCAATCAATTAATTTTATTTGTATAGCCCTAAATCACCGAAGTCTCAAAGGGCTTCCCAGATGAAAAGAGGTCATGTCGAGACTTCTTTCGAAAAAAGAAGTCATACAGAGACATCTTTTCAGTGTAAGGTACACAACCGCATCCCCTGTCAAAGCACCCAGAAGGGGAAGGAAAACCTCAAAAACCCAAATTAGGGGGAAACCAGAAACCTCCAGAAGGGACCTCAGGTGGGAGGATCCCCCTTCCAGGCCCACAGGTTGAAGTGGATGCTGCATGTACCTAATACAGACAAAAAAACCACATTACAGACAGGTAAATAATATAGATAAAAAAAAGTATAACCTTGATCCCGCTATTCTCTCTAACCATAGGCCTATCTTCCAGCTTCTCATTGTATCTCAGGTTTTAGAGAGTTGTGTATAACCAGTCACAGGACTTTTTAACTGAACATGTGTTACACCCAACCTAGGGGAACTGGGATGTAACATAAGTGTGTGCTCCCCCCCTCTCACCACCAGAAAAAGCCCGTAATACTAAAAGGTACTATTCGAAAGAGCAGTTTTTATTTGCTTCGGAGGGAGAGCAAACAAACAAAAGATCTTCTAAATCCCCAACTAGCTAACCAAACAATAATGGAAACAAATGACAATTGGCTCAACTATATAACTAACGCAAAAACAGGAGAAAATAGTTAAACAAAAATGGCGTCTCCCTCCTACTACTGCTCTATTTACAAATATTTACAATTGGACAGAGACAGCCGAGTCACAACTAATTCACACTAGTCTCGAAGAAGTGGCCTTCTGGTAGTGAGTTGACCGGAGGATGCCACCTGCACACAACTCATTCCAACCAAAAGGTACGCACACATGCACACACACACACACACTAAGGAGAAAAACACAGCAAAACATACAAAAAACAACAGGAAAAATCCATGAAAAATTTCAGTCTGGCGTCAGACAAAGCCATAGCACTGAGACTGCCCTTCTTAAATGACCTTTTATTAATCGTTGACTCTGGCAGGTCTTCTTGTCCTTCTTGACTTAACGGCTGCTTTTGACACCATGGATCACGGCAACCTGCTAGCAAGGCTTGAAAACCAGGTTGGCATTACAGGGTACTGCTCTTAAATTGTTTAAATCCTACCTATCAGACGTCTTTTTCAGTCAACCTGGGGGCTTTCTCTTTCTCTCAAACACCTCTTACTTGCGGAGTTCCTCAAGGTTCCTCAAGGGCCCCACCCTTTTCCTCCTGTACGTTTTACCACTCGGCTCTATTTTCTCCAAGCACAACATTCCCTTCCACTGTTTTGGAGATGATCTACAACTCTGTTTGCCCATTAGCATTCCACCCAGGGCTCAATGCAGTCCTTATTTGACTGCTTGAGCGACCTCAAGGCCCGGAGGAAGGCCAATTTTCTCAACCTCAATGACAGTAAAACTGAAGTCCTAACTTTCATTCACGTCACTCCATCACTAACTTCCTGGGTCCCCCTAGCACTAAAGCATACACAACCATTCTTAACCTTGGTGTCCTAGTGGACAGTACTATTAAATGTGACAAACACATCAGCTCTGTTGTTAAAACCATTTTTTTTTCCAGAGGCTTCTCATTAAATCCAAGACTTATCTCACACAGGCAGATTTGGAGCGTGTTATTCACTGCTTCATTTCATCAAAGTTAGATTATTGCAACTCCTTGCTCGTTGGCCTCAATCAGTCCTCCAGCTGGTTCAGAACGCAGTTGCTTGCCTCCTCAACCATACCAAGAAGCATTCTCATATCACACTGGCCTCTCTGCACGGGTTACCTATTCCTTTCAAAATAAAATTTAAAATATTAATGATCACCTTCAAAGCCCTAAATGGCCTGGCACCCCCTTATTTAGCCAAACCTCTGCACTTTCATACTCCTGTTCGAGCCCTTCAGTCCAATGACCAGCTGCTGCTGGCTCCACTAAGGACTTGGTTAAAGACTCGTGGTGACCGATCCTTTGCAGCAGGCTCCCCAAGGCTCTGGAATAGTCTGCCACTGTCCATTAGAGCCGCCCAGACACTTGTTGCTTTTAAATCCCTTTTAAAAACGTACCTCTCCTCACTTGCTTTTAATACACTTTGAAAGTTGTTAATTTTCTATTTTAAGCTTACAAAGTAAAATGACAGCAGACCACATCAAAAAGTGCCCAAACAGAAAAAGCTTTTATTGATGTCCCTCAAATGAATAATAATGTACACGAGTGGTTCTGTGATGTTCCGACAGGAATCCTACTGAATTGCACCTCTACATTAACACATTGATACACTCACAGCATAAATACTCCATGTATGCTGGTCAGAGACTGATTCTTGGTGACGGTTCAGTCTTCAGTCACTTAAAGGCAGCTGACAATGGGATAAATCAAGATGAATTATTGTCTCATATCTTACACAGAGAGAGAATTGGTCATCCACTGTGACCCATCAACAAAAAATAAAAAAAATAAATTCAACAGCAGTAATTGAGTGAAATAAAATATTGTATGTTGTAAGTATGCATTAGCATCAGAAGCAAAAACTGCTGCTAGATGTGCTTGATCACTCTCCTTTGACTAAGAATCAATTAGGAGCAAAAAATAAAAAAAAACTGTGATAAACCAACAAACAGACATTGTTTAGTTTTATGATTGTATTTGTTTGTTTATTGTATTTTACATTCTTTAAGCCCCTGAGGGGTGAATGTTTTTGAGTGTTGGCCACAGTAGCAAATGTTCATTCACATCAGGTTTCGTTCAGTCACAAACGTTCACCAAGCGTTTTAATGGTTTACAGAACTAGCAACATTTTGGTGAATATTTGCAACTTCTTAAGATCCCTGATGAGAACAGGAGAACTTCCCCTGCCTTTGTTGACAGTATGAAACCCACATACTGTACCCTCAGTTGGGATGGGAACTTTCGGAACACTGACATGAAACGCATGTGACACAAAATTTTTGCTTAAGGTTGACTTTTAGGCTGAGACAGACTTCATAGATTAATACAAGAATTGTAACTGCAATTCATTATTTATTACTGTCATTCCAAAATAATTAGTTACATTATAATATTACTGTATTTGAAATGTAAGGCATGACACTATTGCATTACTTTTACATTACTCTCACCAGCATCCCTGGAAAGATGGATAAGCCATTCTAAATGTAGATTATTACACTCAGACATCCAGTGGAATGACCTTACACTAAACTTAAGTAAACGTAATGCTCGAAGTTATTCCAAAATAAATATGATTTCTCCTGTGATACCTAGATTGCTGGAAATGTAAAATAGAAATAGGCAACTAAAGCGACCTAAACAAAGTTCTCTGCATACCATCTCCATCTGAAGCCAACCAATTGAACTGTATTCATATTATCCACTGCTTCAATTAATGCTATTATTTCAAAGGGTTGATGAGTGTTTTTTGGGGCTATATATTTTAATGCATTGTAACGCGCATTACTGTCATCTATACAGAGTAAAATATGACTATTTTTTTTGTGTGTGTAATGCTTTACACTACCACATTATAGCAAAAAGTAATGCATGATTGTAATTATATTTTGTAATGCATTACTCCCAACACTGGTTGTATTGTAGCCATAGGTTTTTAAAAGTACATCATCTTAAAATAAGAAGTGACACCAAGTTGTCTGTTACAACATTGTTTTGCACTTTAAAAGAATTCAAAACAAGTAGCAGGGTTTATTCTCTTGGTGTAAATCTTTCTCGTTTGAAATCCAAGATGCAATAAACCAAGTGTTGTAGGGTGGTATAAGGCTATAAGAGAGTGGTACGATAATGACAATGGCAGAGGTGTGTTTTGCTCGGAGCAGTTTGACCCAGTTCGGGTTGTGTAAATATTTCACTCAGCCCTCCATCCCAAAGTCCTCTGTGAACTTCTTGACCTTGAGTAGATCTTCATTGTTGACTGTTGGACGAGTGGTGGAAAGGGACCGCAGCATGTCTGACTACAAGTGGAAAGACAAAAAAAAAAAATGTTGAGACAGAACCCTACAAAGGTTTTTACGTTGTTGCCAATTGTTGGTTGTGCGTCCTGTACACAGTAACAGAAAATACCAGAATTTCACCCCAAAATTGAGGGTGAGTCAAGGACGAGATTGTAAAAAAAGTAAAGAATTCTAACATTAAATTTATATTACTATTTGTCCACTGATTTTTATGTATGACTAATTTGAAACATTTTGTATCGTTGAAAGTTGCTCAATTTGCCTATTTCCTGTTCAAATACAGGGATGAAATGAGAGGTGAGGCAGCAACGAGTCAAGCTTCACCTCAGAATGTGCAATTATCACAAACTGGGTTGATATGTGCAACTGTCACGTGCTGATTGACGTATATCTTCATGTCGCCAATATATTTGAAGATACGTTTTTTTTTTAATCTGATTTTCCAGTCTGGCTAATGTCTTTAACCATGAAAGTTTAATGTTTGTTAGTGACATATTAAGTTTTGCTGATGGGAAATAAAACCGCAGTAAAAAGGCACAGGGTGAGGCAGATAGTTCTCTGCCGCAATGAACAGGGTGTACGTCAGGAAACGGGTACTTGTTGCGCTGTTCTTCTATGCAGAGGCACCAGGCAAGTCAAGTGCTATTAGTTTTGTATTTTGCGACGTTGGAAGAGGATTATATATCTAAGCTTAAAAAAAATTCTCAAAACTGGTCTTTCAGTCAAAAGTGGACGTGATTAACACAGGAAGACCAACGCCAGAGCGAAAAGGTTTTTTCAAACGGAGTGGTACACCCAAAAAGAATGACTTGTGGTTGTCCTTCGAAAAAACGTCTTTACCTGCCGTTTGTTCTCAACTTGTGACAATGTCTGGACTAACACGGGATATTGCGCATGGACTTCATCTACAAATAAAGGTAAGACACAAACAGTTTTAATTCCAATCTTATAAAAAAAGAGATTAAGAATAATACCAATAGAATATTTAACCCTGGAGAACCCACAGGGTCATATCTAAATTCTGGCTTTAAATTAAATATTCTTTGTTTTTCTTTTCAGGCTTTTCATTAAGCAATCTGTATTAAATTGATTAAGTGTCAGAATAAAAGTTTTAAAAACAACTGAATATTTCACTGAAGGTCAAAATTGAAATCTGTGGTTTTGTACATCACTCTATGTTGTATGGATTATAGAATTACGAGGGCCAACACATTGGTGATGTGCCGCTGCTTATTATGAACATTATTTCTTACACAACTGATTCAAATGATTAGCTCATTAGTAAGCTCTGGGGGAGCTTGAAAATTATCCTAATCAGGTGTGTTTAGGAAGGATATCCGGAAAACCTGCAGGATACCGGCCCTCGAGGACTGGAGTTCGACACCTGTGGTGTAGAGCAAACACAGGTTTTTTTTTTACCTTTACATATCTGTAATATGGACCGTGTGTTCCCGTACATGTTTTGTGAAGAATGCTGATGAGATATGAAATAACCAGTAGCCAATTGAACAAGCTACCCTTTTTGGTTATATATTTGTAAATCAAACACAAGGATTCTGTGCCTCACCAACCATGAACCTCACCGCACGTCACTGCGTCCGATATTTAGAGAATTACGGTGTTTTTATTAAGCTAGTGTAGTGAATTTCTTTAAAGCCCGTAGTGTTTCTGACCCACCTGCGTTTCCGGAATCTACCGCCAGGCAAGGCTGGTTGGTGATGAAAATTAAGTCCTCTTGGACTCAGACATCTTGGTTGGGAAAAGATTTATACTATAGTTAAATAGCTGAAATTAAGCAGGCTCGCTCATGAGGTCAAGCTGGCGAGAGCCCACATGGCCCTTTGCTCTTCCTTTAAACCCCTCTATCTCCTCCTTTGCTACTCAAATGACATGATCTGAAAGATGTGGCCCCCAGTCAAAGGTTCAACTGTTTGCTGATGTCAGATGGTCAGGGGTACAGCAACACCCAGCCCACAAGCAGGCTCAAAAGGAATGCAAATAGCCCCTTTCAAGCCACAGGAACTCTTCTGCTGTACCCTTTTCCGTGAGTTACCTTTTCCGTTCACACCAAAAATCGTCCCAGGTAGGGCTAAGCATCTACCCTGAACCTTTTCAGCCCCTAGTTGCGACTAGGGTCAGAGCCTCCGTACCTGGGTAGCTTGAGGGGGGCGTGCTGTGCTAATTAATGCTGGTTGAACTTGAGGAGTGTTGTTTCGGTATCAGCCGCTGCCATTATGCTACATGTTTCACTGTGGCCAAATTGATAGGTGGATGGGTGCTCTGGAACAGACTCTACTGCGTATTGACGGAGAAGACGACATCCAACTCCAATCAACTATGAGAAAAGGCGAGTCGCTGACCGGAATGCTCACCATGAGCTTGTGCGTTTGTGATGCGGAGCTTAAAAAAATAAATATAAACACACAGACAGAACACCAACTGAAGGAGATTTACTTCTCAGCGATCTGGATCAGAAATTCGCTGTTTCGTGCTCAGTCTCTGTATCCTTTTCTTATAGCTTTTTGCCATAAACAACATGCCGAGAGACGCTGAACCACCAGCCCGCCAGCCAAAAGCGGGCGTCAGTAATGCGACTTCTCCCCCTTCTACTTTTCGTTGTTGAAGCAAACTGGTGAGAGGGAGTGAGTCTAGGCCAGAATTCAAGTGTATCAGATTCTGCACCTCCACTGTCAAGGTGCCATTCCCCGAACCCTTTGGTGGGCATCAGCGGTGAGGGATGTCGTCAAGCTATAAAGGTAGTTCTATCGCAAGAGTCAAACAGGCTGTAGGACTCCTTATGGGGGCAGCTGCGGATACTGACTGGCCAAGCAGAGTGTGGCGTCGGCGGTCACCGAGGCAAGAACTCCCGCGTGGAAGTTAAGCAAGGCCATGGAAAATGTCTTCTGGACAGCTTTGAGGAAATTCTGGTCCACCGTCCAGCAACTCAGAAAAAGGAAGGCAGTGCACCATTGACCATTGGAGTGGTGGGCCCCCTTTTTAAGAAGGGAGAACGAAGGGTGTGTTCCAACTATAGAGGGATCACACTCCTCAGCCTTCCTGGTGCTGGAGAGAAGGATCCATAAGAAAGTCAAGTGTGGTTTTCATCCGGCCGTGGATCAGCTCTACAACCTTGGCAGGATCCTTGACGGTGCATGGGAGTTTGCGCAACTGATCTAATTATATTTTGTGGACATGGAAAAGGCATTCAACCGTGTCTCTTGAGGAGTTCTGTAGGGGGCCCGTCGGGAGTATGGGGTACCGAACCCCTTGATACAGGCTGCTCAGTGCCTGTACCACTGTTGTTAGAGTTTGGAATGCGTTGCTGGCATTAAGTCGAATCTATTTCCAGTAAGGGTTGTACTGCGCCATGACTGCCCTTTGTCACCGATTTTGTTCAGTATCTGCTGGAGAGAATCTCTAGGCACAGCCAAATTGTTGAGAGTGTCTGGTTTGGGAATCTCAGCATTGCATTGCTGCTATTTGCGGATGATGTGGTGCTGTTGGCTTCATCAAGCCATGATCTGTAAGCGGTTCACAGCTGGGTGTGAAATGGCTTGGATGAAGATCAGCACCTCCAAGTCCGAGACCATGGCGTAACCCCAGTAAAATATAAATAGAACAAAACGGGAAAAGAAGTGTGCCTCAACAAATAACACAACTAACATTGTGGAACAAGTCAACCTATTTATATATATGTATATTTTTATAAATATATATAAATCAATAGAAATGAGTATATGTACATTGTCTATACATTCCTTAGGTGAACATTTCAATTATCTGTTCATACCAACACAGTATAACATAGTTGAACCATAGTTTAAGGTGCCCCTCTCCCACGGAGGAAGAGGCAACCATAGCATAATTGAATCAGGGTACACCTGTTCCCTGATTGCAGTCAATAAGAACTCACTGGACTGTTAACAGCTCTGAACTAGCAGTCCAAATCTTTCACCTCAACGGTGTTACTGCAGCAAATTCAGACGCGCCAAGATTAAGAACATACAGACAAGTTTTGGTTAGATTCTTCTGTTGTTGATTCGGATGGACTACTACAGCGTGCCTCGCCTGATCGCACAAGTTTTGTTTGGTTAGAATTTTCTGAATGGACTAAATATGAGGACTTTCAATTCTCGGTACATCCGAGTGGCTAGATATCTGTGACCCTCGATCTCCAAAGTATCTAATTAGCAGCGACATTCCGTTTTGCTTCAACCACAGCTGCGGTAGGGATTGTTGCCTTGCCTCTTCCTGGAACACATGAACTTGAACAGTGTGTGCAACCCCCTGCATCACCTACATGAATTAATAGGAGAAGAATATTTTGTTTGTAACCAACGTTGTTTTGTTTGAATGTTGTCCTGAATTGTTATTGATTTTGGTGATTCGTTATCATTGGTACATGAACCTTAAAAGAGCGCTATACTCATTTTCAAAATATAGTGTAATCTGATATCCATTAGCATATTGCCCCAAAACACATAAATGACTGATTAAAAGAGTTAAAATAGGACTAATAGGACTAAAATGGGACTATTATCTATATATCTTTGGTTTGCTGCATACAGTGTCTTTTGGTTGTTGATTATTCGGTGATGATTTTATTTTAGTAAACTGCCGGCTTTTTGTTCTAAATTTTACTCCCTCTTGACTTCCTCTGGTATTTCATTGCCACTCCGCCAAACCTTAAAACGAGCCCAGTAGCTTCTCTGACAGTGGCTAACAGCAGAGGAGCTACAATGGTCCTCAGTCGGAAGAGGACCTAACCCTCGGGGATGAGGTCCTGCCCCAAGCAGAGGAGTTCAAGTATCTTTTTTATTTTTAAACCTTCACTTGCACTTTATTTTTAAAACATTCTTGGTTTTTTCTTGGTTCTTGGTCACGAGTGAGGGTAAGATGGAACAGGAGATAGATAGGTGGATCAGTGCAGTGTCTGCTTAATTGCGGACTCTGTACCAGTCTGGTGTGGTAAAGATATTTTACTGGTCAATCAACATTCCTGGCCTCACCTCGTGACCAAAAGAACAAGATCACGGGTACAAGCGGACGAAAAGAGTCTCCTCCGCAAGGTGTCTGGGGTCTCCCCAAGAGAAGAGGCCCTTCTCCAGTTGAGATAGTTTGGGCATATGGTTAGGATGTCTCCCGGACGCCTCCGTGCTGAGTTGTTCTGGGCATGCCCCACTGGCAGAAGGCCCTGGCGACGGCCCCGGAGACGATGGAGGGACTATGTCACTTGGCTGGCCTCAGAATGCCTGGGGATCATCCCAGAGAAGCTGAATGAAGTGGCTGTGGAGAGGGAGGTCTGGACTTCCCGCTTGGTCAGCCGTCCCTCAACCCGACTCCGGATAAAGGGGTAGATAATGGATTGATGGATCTTTAATTGAGGCACTGTGCAGATCCACGTTGGTGAGTGCAAACATCGCATTTGTATTTTTAATAGGTTTTTGTCATGTTTATTAGCTGGTATATAAATAGTAACAAAGTTATATAAAAAAATATTGAGTTTAAATGCTCTGTAATTTAAGTGTTGCTTGATCAACCTACAGTATTTTCTGCACTAGGCGCACCTAAAAGCCTACATTTTTTTAAAAAGCTGATTGTGCGCTTTATAATCAGGTGCGCCTTATATATGGATCGATATTGGTATTCATAGACGGAGAATAAAGTAAACCTGTTTCTTTTGTGTGTTTACAGTTGAGCAAGGTTGGTCATATTGACTGAGTTATTATGCTATTGAGAGTTTAGAGTTATTTGAGTTATTGTTATTACTTTGAGTATTACTATTATTATATTGGGATTGAAAAAGTTTTAAAATATGTCATTAATTGAGGGTGCGCCTTATAATTCGGTGTGACTTATATATGGAAAATGTTTTAAAATGTCATTAATTGAGGGTGCCCCTTATAATCCGGTGCGCCTTATAGTGCAGAAAATACGGTACATTAATGGTGATGTATGTGTGTGGAATCTCAAGCCCTGGTGTCATATTGACCTTATTATGGGGCATATTAATTTAGGTAGGCATAAATATGGCATTACTGAAGGCCTAGGGTCAAAATGCATGGCCCCCCATTGTTAAAACCAATAACTCAGTTGGACTCAGTTACCAAAAAGTGGCACTGACCTTCAGTATGAACATGGGGCTGAGGTATTCTCTATATTGAACTCCTCAATTGTGTGCATAGCTCACCATGCAAACTATTGGCTCTAGTAGCTTATCACTGGGCACATCCATCCAGGTCATCTCTAGGGCATCTGGGTCACCAGGTGAACAAGGCGTCAATAGGTCATTCTCTATGACCTGACTGTTGGTGCGCGATGGGCCATGAATCTGCAGGAGAGAAAACAGAAACAGGTGCATCTATCATATAAAAATTTAGTAATGCAAACACAAGGACAATTGCGGGGGTTCCGGGTCCGAAGTTCTTTATCGGCAGCCTACGAGTTTGGGTTTATACCGAGAGGGACAGCGTATTCAAATTGGACTGGGGGGGCTGTCACACACTGCATGAGAATGGAGCCTAATTAGCTTTTACTTTATTTGCAACTTTGTTAGCTTGATACTGCTAAATTCAAATACATTATTCGAGCTGTGCAATCTGTAAACTTGAGATAAGCAAGGAGGAAGCTTCTCGTATTTCCAAAGGGTAAAATCGTAAGTCCTAATTCTGTAATTTTGCTGTCTTCCTATTAAATAGCACAACACAACAGGACCAATGCATAGTCTAGCTCGGACTAAGCTTTTACTCGTAGCTGATACTCATCTCAGTGAGGACAATATAGTTACACTTTGCTGTTAGGGAATGAACTATTGAAATAATTGAGCTAAGCAAGAAAAAATATTCACACAGAACATAAAGAAAATAGTAATCAATACAAAACAATGTATGCAAACTCCAAATTAATTCACAAACACATTTTACTCAGATACATGCAAATGAAGAAAAATACTGTCTGTCCCGTATTAAATGTTACATTTACATGTTACAATTGTGACTGATAATGCACCTGATGTGCCTTTACCCGTAATAATTGTAGTAGTTTTTTAAATGTAGTAATTGAATCGAATTGTTTTGAATTGAAAATTGATTCTGAAATTCGATTCTTTATCGAATCAGGGAGCCCAAAATCGTAATCAAATTGACTTGAGAGACAGTCAAAGATTCCCACCCCTACTAAATAACATGTTTCGCAATCTGTTAACAAAAATAAGAGTCACTGGCGGAGAAAGCTCTTTTCCACTTCCACATTTTGACATTTGGGGAAGAAATCTGAAAGATGACGCATCAGATGAGAAGATGAGGCCAACGTTGAATCAGGGCGGGGTCTCCATATCTTGCAGCAGAGGGAACTGGGGGATTATGGAATAGATTCCTGGACCAGAGCCAGCCTAATTCATTGCAACACACCTGTGCTCATAGGTGTTTTCCTACAAGGACTGTGAAGTCGCCTGAAAGATGGATTGATCTCCCTTCAGTGTCCTACCAACATGCATGGGATGATAGACCTGGCAACCCGTGGCAACATATGCTGACATGAAGACGACGTGACAGACAGCAGGAGCCCATGCAGCTGGAGCACACCTCCCTAACATCAGAGAAACGTCACCTACAGGAAGCCTGTTTTTATTGTGTGGCAAGAGAGAATATTTTGCTGTCTCCTGTCCAGAAAAAACAAGTAAAGGGAGTATGACTGGGTCAAGCGGGTTCTAACCTCTGATCATGTCAGACGGCACACATACATTGGGATTGCTTGTGGACTCTGGGAAAGATGCAAACATCATAATCAAGAAACTGGCAGTTCAGCGATGGCTCAAGACTTCTTCCCAAGCCAAGTCCATCACCCATCCAAGCACTGGGTGGGCACCTGGGGCTTCAAAAGTCTGGTGATCCTCGATGGGACCTTGCTGGGCAGATTTTGAGAAACTATGCACTTGCCAGTGGGCACGCCACAGGCTCATGAACACCTCAGCTCCGTTGAGAAGGAGCGCAGCCAACGCAGCCAACTGCATTACAGGAATGCCAGATGAAACTAGGCTGTTTCATTCGCAGACATATGTACTGTCCTGGAGCTCAGGCATGTTGGCAAGGGCCCTCCGATACCATGTCATGTGCACCATTCAATCAGTGTGGTGTTGTGGAATGAGCTCTAGCCAGGGAAACCTACGCCTAGGTCAATTACTTTTCAGATAAGAGAAATCCATTTATTTTTCTGTGTATGTAGAGGAAATAACAGTACATCTGCTGAGCCTTGAGTAATGAACATTTAGACTTGTTACGAGGAAGTGGGAATGGCAGTAGGATGCACACATTCTACTCTTGATATTTTTACCCTAAATAATTCCATATAATTAAACACAATCTTCTGCATATGACAAGTATTTATTGCTAAGGTATGTATTTTATGGCCTCACCTTTTTAAAGTGCGTTGCAGACTGGACCTTCCTAACAGGCTGCATTAATGCATCCCGTACGATGATACTGATGTCAGCCCCAGAGTAACCCTCTGTTTTGTGAGCAAGCAGCCGCAAATCGGCCTCACTCAGGCTGTGAGGCGTGTTGCCCAGGTGGATCCGAAACATCTGACCTCGTGCTGGCTCCTCTGGCAGAGCAATGTAGATGCGCTTTTCAAATCTGTTCAAAAGAGACAAGTTCCCCTCAATCACTGCTGGTAACAAACAAATGACAGCTACAACAGTTATGCTGTGTCTTGGCAGCATACATCAATTGGACCTCACAAAAATAATAAAAGAGGAACTGGAATATCAACAAATGTAAAGCACAAAATGTTATACTTATTGTGCAAGGAACCATATGTGGTATTATAAAGGGAAACATTGGCTACCTAATAAGATTTTGGAGGTTTTTGGTACAACAGTACAACCACACACCCACCCACAGAACCTCAGAATGTAGAAACAACCGAATTCCCACAGCAAGCACAATGAAAATGTACCGAACAATCAACCTAGTTCATCATGTCAGCAGTCAGAAACTTATTGTAGGGATGATAATGTCAATTAGTTCCA
>NC_142374.1:347500-357500 GCF_059441005.1 Hippichthys cyanospilos | reverse complement strand
TGACTTTTAAGTTATTGGGTCCTCCACAACACCCGTGCATACTATTAAATGTATTCCTTGGAATTTCTCAATTGCAGATATTGATTGTGGGTGTGGTCTGGGACGCAACCCTGACAGTAGGGGGAGAATGATGTGCTCTTATATTTTGCACTTACTAGGGCTTCTTTCTTCAACAAGGTCACAAGAACATAGATGGTCCGAATCGATGGATATAGGTTTCTGTCGAATCCAGAACTTGGTGCTGGCCTTCTGATTGGTGACAGGGTCGATCTCTACCTTTTCTCCTGAAATCCCTGAAAGCAAATTCAAATATTGTAATTTCCTTTTTTTTATGTTGATTTCCTCAATTTAAAGATTACAGAACCTAAGCCACATGTACTGACAATGTATATAGCCTCTTTCTCAATGATATTGGTCTTACTATCACATATTTCCACTAATAATATCAGGTTCTACAAGGTTCTATGAGATACAATCTAAACAGCGCTCTTCTGCGAGTATCCTAGAAATCTTGCTTGTAAAATCTTTGTAGCATTATTCAAGAAAATGGTCCTTGCAACCTACTGAACTCCAGCCAAACAGGAAAAATGTTACCGAGTGTCCACTACCTATGTTATGCAGCGACCTTTCAATGATAGAGTTACGTTCTGTATTAATACGTTTTGGCACACAAAGGAAATTCTTATCTTTGATTCTTTATTCTTTATTGTTGAGGCACCCATACCCTTTATTACGTCATTATAGCATTCTCAGAATCCTGTACGAGCAGGTGCTGCCTGCGACAGGTAATCGCGATCCAGAGTTGCCTATAAATGACTCTACGACACATCTTGGCTTCCAGAAGCCAAAAAAGAGAGAAAATATGGCTGACGCCATGGCATCTCAGACAGTAGGCTTTTATTCTAATAAAGCCAGTGCAACCAAAATTCGATTGCATTCCATTTTTCCTGATAAACCATATATATTTTTCCGGCCGAGCTCCGGAAGTACAATTTAAAAATTTAAATCATCACCAAGGTAGTAGGTAACTGGCAAAACTTTGAATCTCTTGGCTAGCAACATAGAGACATTAAGTAATATTAACAGAACCCTAAGTTAACCCTGCGTTGGTCTAGTGGTGTGTTTGGACACCAGAATATCTTTAAATGTTCATAATTTCTATATTACAATTTTTTTTTCCTCTCTTTCCAGGTACTTTCCTCAATCATTTAACCCCTTGTATAATTTACCCTATGAATACTTTTGCAATGAGGTGTGCAAACATACAGCATAACCAACCATGTTTGAAAACCATACCTGACCAGCGCAGGCTTAAATATAAAATTATATAGTGCTTGTGAGATAAATATATTTCGTCTGTACATATTATCTTGAAGAGCATAGTTCATACCGAGTTGAACGTCTGTTGTGAAACGCAGCTTGTGTATCATACTAAGCTTGAATGACTTATAATGATGGCTGCTCAACATATCTTGGACAGATGTGATGTCAACGGGTGGGTCTTCCTCTGAACTCTCCTCACCCCTGGAACCTGGGGATTAAAACAACAGGACAGACCACATCAGACCGACCAGTACATCACTCTCAACTTCACTTGGTCATATTTTTTACATCATTATTGCATGAACCTGTATTTCAGTGAGAAGTGAATGTCTGTGACTGAAGCAAGTTTTAAGTGTGGTCAGGGTTCATAAAAGGTTGCAAACAAAAAAGCTTTACATGTCGCTAAGTGTTCTTCTAATTTCCTTGCAAATAAATTGCTCCATTAACAGTGGCAATTGTTTGCAAAATAGTCCAACATTTTTAAACATTTGTAAGATGTGTCACCAATCCATGAGGCCACATGTCCATGGATGATTTTGTTTGTTTGTTCTTAATCCTAATTTATTTAAATGCATGTGTCTGCCGGTAGCAGACTGATAAATATTTTCTGTATGTGTATATCAGCACACATTTATACATTTGATCATCATGCCAGGAAAGATGAAACATTTAGGCACATAGAGAAGGTGGTCATAAATTAATGGAATCCTATGAAACCACTTGTAGACCACACACAGATCAGTACATAAATAGAATGGTTTACGGGCCACTTGCAGAGTCTCATCCGCAATGAGTATGCGAGTATGTGTGTCAAGAGTGTAAGCTAAACTACAATGGGAACAACACACTTGTACAGACATATTGAAAATGTAAGCGAAGTGGACATGTTGCGGTGTCCTGTAGGTAGATCAAAGCAGAATTGAGAATAAATGTCTGAGTAAATGTAAGCCTTCTGTTAAAGCCTATTTTTAAAAAGGTGTTTGAGTGATTGATTTGATGGCAAAAACTCAAACAAGTTGACAAATAGAAGATTAACTACTTCTGAAAGCATTCAGCAATAGAACATAGAAAATAATGAGCAAGACTTTGACTTACTGTTTTCTCTGACAAGGCAAAACTCAAGAGTGCTCTGGTTCTCAAGTGTGGAATCTAGGTCTACTGCAACATTCGGATTGGTTTGCTTCTCCAAACGATACAGAGGCCCTGTTTCAGAATGGCAGAAACACCAAATTATTAATGCCTCCGTGAAGAGATAAAAAATGTTGTCTTATAACAACATTTTGACTTTGTTACTATGCCTGCATAAAAACATCCACATCCACAAACAGATAAACTCTGGCACCAGTCCTCTTGAGAGGGGTTGGACTCTCTTCCACTCTAAAGTTCTCTGCGGTGAGAGGCACAGCGCTGGTGTGAATGTACTTATTGCCCCCTGGTTTAGAGCCTGTTGATCCCCCCCGCCTCCTGGTGGAATTGGGTCCTGACTGTTGTTTGTTCCTACGCAACAAATAACAGCGTGGAGGAGCGTGATTGGGAGGAACAGCCCCCTTGATCTTAACACAAGTCGTGCTTTACTAAGCAATTGGCACCAGGATATAACTCCCACCTCCAGCAGAATTTCTCCTATGTCCCAGGGGAGGCAGGGGACATTGAGTCTGAGTGGACTATGTCTCAAGCCTCCATTGTTGAGGTGGCTGATCAGAGTTGTGGCTGTAAGGTGTTCTGCCTGTCAAGGCAGCAATTCCTGAATCCACTGGTGGTCACCTGCGGTAAGGCATGCCGTCAAGCTGAAAAAGGGAGTCATATCGGGCCTCTTTGGCCCGAGGCAGCTGACAGGTACCGAATGGCCAAGCGGAGTGTGGCTTGGCGGTCACCAGGACATAAACTCGAGTGTGGAAGGAGTTCGGTGAGGCCATGGAAAACACATCTTTGAGGAAATTCTGGTCCATCGTCGGACCTGAAGAGGGGGGAACAGTGCACCATTAACACTGTGTACAGTGGAGATGGGTTCACTGCTGACTTTATTACGGAACGTCGTGAATAGGGAGCAGAATACTTCGAAGACCTCTTCAATTCCACTGACATTTCTTCCGTTGAGGAAGCAGAGACTGGAAACTTCGAGGTGGGCTCTCCTATCTCTGAGGCTGAATTCACTAAGGTGGTGACAAAACTCTTTGGTGGCAAGTGCCAGGGGTGAATGAGATCGACCCACAGTTCATTATGGCTATGGATGTTGTAGGGCTGTTCTGGATGACACATAAAGGAAACAAGAAAAGACTTCTCGCATCAAACTAGTTCCTAGCGTGTTTGTTTTTGTCGAAAGATCGCCCACACCACAACATAGTGAAACAATTGATTTAATCCAGACAGAGAGTGGGAAAGTACACAAGGCTTCGGACAAGTCCTGCCACAGGTCGGAGCAGAGAATTGCAACCTTCCACCTTCCAAATTCATTTCTTATACACTTTTGGGGCATGTAGTCCCACTGTGGAATGCAGGTGTGCACGTGTGTGCATGTGTGTGCGTGCGTCTGGGTGTGCGCGTGGGGCTGGTCTCTTCAAAAGTCCTTCATTCACCGACCATTCTTTTGAAAAGGTGGAAATCAGTGCGCCATAAATTTTGAACGTGATCTTCTTGGTGGAGGAAGCCCTTTGTTTCGTTTTTAGATGGCATCTGGTCTCAACATCTTCGGGGCCAAGTCATTCCTGTTCCTTATGCTGACTTACAGACCTGTCAATCCTCATTAGAATACCACAATTTCATGAACACATTTTACTGATACATTGCATTTAAAAGAAAAACACGCATTTCCTTTACACACCTCTGCAGCATCGCAATGACCTCTGGGACAGTGCCTCTTGACTATCAGACCTGGGAGCTGGTCCCCCTCTTTAAGAAGGAAGACAGGAGGGTGTGTTCCAACTCTAGCAGGATCATACTTCTAAGCCTTTCAGTAAGGTATATTCAGGGGTGTTGGAGAGGAGGGTAAGTCGAACCTCGGATTAAGGAGGAGCTGTGTGTTTTTGACCCTGGCCGAGGAACTTTTGACCAGCTCTACACCCTCGGCAGGATCCTCGCAGCTGCATGGTAGTTCACCCAACCAGTCTACATGTGTTTTGTGGACTTGAAGAAGGTGCTCGACAATGTCCCCCAGGGTTCAGGTTAGGATGAAGCGGTAGATAATGGATGGATGGGTGGTTGAATGAATGGATGGATGGATGTCACTTACCATGTCATTCAATAACATTCCACTTCTAAAGCTTCACACATAATTTCGACAAAGTGCATTTTCTAGTTGCTGGTTAAGTTGTTAGTTATATATTATCTGACCAGCTCGAAGAAGTTACATGGGTCTCCCTTCCCATGGGCTCACCACCTGTGGGAGGGGCCATAGGGCTCGGGCGCAGCGTGAACTGGGCAGCAGCCGTAGGTGGGAGCCTTGGCGCTTCGATCCCCGGCTACAGAAGCGAGCTCTTGGGATATGGAATACAACCTCTCTGGCAGGGAAGGAGCCTGAGCTGCTGTGTGAGGCCGAGAAGTTTCAACTACATATAGTCGTATTCGCCTCCGCACACAGCTTGGGCTCTGGTACCGGTTCTCTCGAGAGGGGTTGGACTCTCTTCAACTCTGGAATTGCCCCCGATGAGATGCGCAGAGCAGGTGTGGGCATACTTATTGCCTCCCAACTCAGCGCCTGTACATTGGGGATTAGCCCAGTGGACGAGAGGGTAGTCCTCCTCCGCCTTCGGGTGGGGGGAAGGGTCCTGACCGTTGTTTGTGCTTATGCACCAAACGACAGTTCAAAGTACTTGGAGTGTGTGCTGGAGAGTGCGGCCTCTGGGGACTCCCTCGTTCCGCTGGGGGACTTCAATGCTTAAGTAGGCAATGACAGTGAGACCTGAGGGGTGTGACTGGGAGGAACGCCCTCCCCCCAATCTGAACCCGAGTGTGCTTTGTTATTGGACTAATTGGATTGTCAATAACAAGACACCATTTTCAAACATAGGGGTGTCCATATGTGCACTTGGCACCAGGACACCCTAGGCCGCAGATCGATGATCAACTTTGTGGTCGTATCATCGGATTTGCATCCGCATGTTTTGGAAACTTGGGTGCAGACAGGGGCGGAGCTGTCAACTGATCACCACCTGGTGGTGTGTTGGCTCCAATGGTGGGGAAGATGCCGGTCAGGCCTGGCAGGCCCAAACATATTGTGAGGGTCTGCTGGGAACGTCTAGCAGAGTCCCCGGTCAGAAGGAGTTTCAACACCCACCTCCGGCAGAATTTCTCCCACGTCAAGGAGGAGAAGGGGGACATTAAGTCTGAGTGGACCACGTTCCGCGCTTCCATTGTCGAGGCGGCTGATCGCAGTTGTGGGCGTAAGGTGGTCATTGCCTGTCGTGAGGGCAATCCCCGTAAGGGACGCCATTAAGCTGAAGAAGGAGTCCTATCAGGAAATTTTGGCCTGCGGGACTCCAGAGGCAGCTGACAGGTACTGACTGGCCAAACGGTGTGTGGCTTCAGCAGCTTCGAGGTGGACTCTCCCATCTCTGGGGCTGAAGTCACCGAGGTGGTCAAAAAACTCCTTGGTGGCAAGGCCCCGGGGCGGGATGAGCTGGGGCTGGGGCTGGAGTTTCTAAAGACTCTGGATGTTGTAGGGCTGTCTTGGCTGACACACCTCTGCAGCATCGTGTGGAGATCGGGGACAGCACCCCTGGATTGGCAGACTGGGATGTGGTCCCCCTTCTTAAGAAGGGGTTTCGGAGGGTGTGTTCCAACTACAGAGGGATCACACTACTCAGGCCTCGGGAAAGTCTATTCAGGGGTGCTGGAGAGGAGGGTTTCGTCTGGAAATCGAACCTCGGATTCAGGAGGAGCAATGTGGTTTTCATCCTGGCTGTGGAACAGTGGAGCAGCTCTACACCCTCGGCAGGATCCTCAAGGGTGCATGGGAGTTCGCCCATCCAGTCTATGTGTTTTGTGGACTTGGAGTAGGCGTTCGAACGTGTCCCTCAGGGAGTTCTAGGTAAGTACAAGGTAAGTACAAGGTAACAAACGCGGGAGTACAAGGTAACAAACGCCCTGATACGGGCTGTTCGGTCCCAGTACCACCGATGTCAGAGTTTGGTCCGCATTGCCGGCAGTAAGCCAAATCTGTTTCCAGTGGGGGTTGGACTCCGCCAAGGCTGCCCTTTATCATCGATTCTGTTCATTACTTTTATGGACAGAATTTATAGGTGCAGCCAAAGCGTTGAGGGAGTCCGGTTTGGGAGTCTTTATTTGCAGATGATATGGTGCTGTTGGCTTCTTCAGACTGTGACCTAAAAATTTCGCTGAAGCAGTTCGCCGCCGAGTGTGAAGCGACTGGGATGAAGATCAGCACCTCCAAATCTGAGGTCATAGTTCTCAGTCGGAAAAGGGTGGAGTGCCCTCTCTGGGTAGGGGAAGAGGTCCTTCCCCAAGTGGAGGAGTTCAAGTATTGGTGTCTTGTTCTCGAGTGAGGGAAAGATGGAGCGTGAGATCGACAGGCAGATTAGTGTAGCGTCTGCTGTAATGCGGACTCTTTAACAGTCTGTCATGGTGAAGAGAGAGCTGAGCCGAAGAATAAAGCTCTCTATTTACCGGGCCATCTACGTTCCTGCCCTCACCTATGTTCACGAACTGTGGGTTGTGACCGAAAGAACGAGATCCCTGATACAAGCAGCCGAAATGAGTTTCCTCCGCAGGATATCCAGCCTCTACCTTAGAAATAGGGTGAGGAGCTCGGTCATCCGGGAGGGACTCAGTGTCAAGCCGCTGTTCCTCCGCGTTTAGAGGAGCCAGTTGAGGTGGTTCAAGCATCTGGTTAGGATGCCTCCTGGATGCCTCCCTAGTGAGGTGTTCCGGGCATGTCCGTCAGAGAAATCTCTAAAAGAAGACTTGGACAAGCCTAGCTGCTAAGCAGCAAAAGAGTAACTCAGACCAGCCAAGATTGTACATTCTCATGCGTTGCCAACAGCATTTTCGTCGCTCAAGCGTCCCCGCCTGCTTTTTATTCAATCAGCAAAGCATTGCACATTACAAGACATAACAAAAAGAGCAGGCCGGGCACCACCAACAGCTGGGCCAAGGTCCCGGCTCAGACTTTCCTGCGTCGACAGCTCTATCTAAGGGCTGGGGCAAGATGAACTAGGACTGCATAGATGGATAGCAATGCACACTATTCTAGACAAGAAATTAGCACATAATGATAACCTAATATATGATTCTTGTCACAATGTCCCACTGGGAGGAGGCCCCGGGGACGACCCAGGACATGCTGGAGGGACCATGTCTCTTGGCTGACCTGGGAACGCCTGGGGATCCTCCCGGCTGAGCTGGATGAATTGACTAGGAAGAGGGAAGTCTGGGCTTCCCTGCTGAGGTTGCTGCTCCCGCGACCCGATCCCAGATAAGTGAGAGAAAATGGATGGATGGACGGATATTATCTGATATCAATATCAACATTACCTGATCCTTTCTGGGATCCTTTCCTCTTCTTGAGTGCTTTCTGAAGAATTTCCTTCATGGTAACTTTGAGACTATCCACAGGGATTAAAGAAAAGCCCTGAGCAGCATTTCTAAAATGAATACAGGAGGGAAAATTATGGAGTTTTGTAGATATTAAACCCAGTAATTGGGAAACAGAATACAATGACATGAAAGTACGTATATGATTTCTGACATCCAATACAAAATTTGTAGATTTACCTGTGGTATCTTGATTTTAAATTTGTTCTCTTTTGTTACTAAACTTTTCATATCAACTTTCCTCATCAAAATGGATGAAACCAAAATTGATCTGTTCCAAGATGAGGAATTCACACCCAGAAAATAAAAAACAGTTTAATATTAGCCACAAGTGCTTCTACACACCTGGCATGCAGCTCATTTAATTATATATTGAGTAAGTAGGTAAAGTTAAACTGACGGAGAAGTTTTACTTTCTGGACTTAGATTTCTCATTTTTGTCCAATCATTTTAAATATATATATATATATATATATATATATATATATATATATATATATATATATTATATATATATATACAGTGGGCCCCCGGGTTACGAACTTAATCTGTTCAGCGGCTACGCTCGTATCTCGAATTGCTCGTATAGCGGGCAATCCAAACCCATGTTAATTCGTGAACGCGTGCAACGCGCGCAGAAGCCTTAGGTAAAATCATCACGCTGTATACACATATTAATATCAAGTGACATAATCTACTGTACAGTTGCATAAAATACCAAATACAAAGGAAAAATGACTTTTACCTTTGGAAAGACGTGACTTGTGCTGAGACAAGCAGAGATGAGCAGAAATGAATGCTCGAAGTCAATACGGTAAATCAGATATGCTATTGGTCTTACAGTGTCAAAGTAACTTTTTCAGTCAGGGTTTTCTCTACTTCCTTCCATCCCAACCAGCTGTGCCATCAAGCTAGATAAAGATGTTCGGCCAATAGCATATCGGCACTTCTGTGATTGACGTGTGACGCCGGCCAATAGCATCTCCGTGAGTGAGACCGGGTGACCTTAATCGACCAATAGCATATTGGCGTCTCCTTGACTGACTGATAATTATTCGCACTTTTTTTTTTTTTAAACGGTTGGAATGTATTGACATCTTATTGATTAAAACACATTTAAACCTGTGACGATTTTTTGTCCTGCAATCGGCACACTTAATTTCATGTCAGCTGTTTTTCCCGACGTGAATTGAGCTGGGTGGAGGCGGAGGGGAGGTTGTGTGTGTTGTATTTACTAGGCACCATGCTTATGGCTTGTTCGAGCGTTAGTTCACCGCTGGTTACAACTCACAGAATTGCAAGAATGGCGCTGTCCCAAAGCATGTCGGGATGTCGCCGACTAACATGACATGCAGTTTTGTCAAGCAACCATTATGTGGCACTGTAATACTAGCCGTGACAGGGTGCAGAGATTAACCTCTTGAGTTAATACGACAACGCATATAGGCTATTGGTCTTACAGTGTTACAGTAACTCTTTCAGTCATGGTGCAAATCACGGAGATACTAAAACATCATCCTCTTATTTCTTCCTTTACCGCTGCTAGTAATTTTAGAAGCTATGTCTAACAGATAAAGTTTGCAAAGTCTTCAAAACATTCCGTTTTTCACTCATTTTGTCTACTTCCTTCCATCCTGTCCCATCAAGCTAGATAAAGGCGTTCAGCCAATAGCATATCGGCATTTCTGTGATTGACGTGTGACGCCGGCCAATAGCATCTCCGTGAGTGAGACAGTCAGCCCCCGGCTTACGAGCACCCTGATTTGCGAACAATTCGCCTTGCGAGCGTGGATCAGGGAGATTTTTGTGCTCCGCTTACGAACAAACCTCTCGCCTTACGAGCATTCCGACAAACCAGCCATTGAGTATGTAGAAATGTTCTCGCCTAACTGCGTCAACATATTCAGCAGTTGCGTCATCTATAATCATTAACAGACACTTGTGGCGGTAACGTGAACGCTATTGGTCTTACAACCTCACACTGACTGTCTCACTCACAGTGTCTAAATATATTACCATTTAAGTGTAGTGTTTGTACAGCTAAAGGGAAAAACAGCTGACATGAAATTAAATGTGCCGATTGCAGGACAAAGAATTGTCATTGGTTTAAATGTGTGTTTTTTTTTTA